>NC_056748.1:837294368-837329227 GCF_019279795.1 Protopterus annectens | reverse complement strand
GGCTTGGGCAGTTTTTCCATCTCTTTCATCTTTCTGGTTTAAAAGCCCGCGTTTGCGCTTTTTTCCCACCTTTCCTGTCACTAGTCTAGTCCAGATATAGATTTGCTGTATCCAGGACTGCTTGTAAGCTTCTGATTCACCCCAAGCCATTCTGTGTTGGAGGGAAGCATTCTAGCTCATCAGTGAGAGTAGTAAGCAGTGGGAGTAGTAAACACTAAGTAGCCTATCTACCACAAGATCCAGGTACAGATTCTTAGTGTTAACACTTGAATTTGCTTATTAGTGCTCAGCAGTTGTTCAGAACTTGTTGTTAGCACTAAATAGGCTACAAATTACTACAGCACTCAACCTTCCTCTTTACCTAGAGAAAACAGTTTTTGTACTTACTTTTCTCACTTGCTTAGAGAAAAGCAGCTCTTATACTCACTTTCCTCACTTATCTAATGGAAAGTAGTTTTTTTATTCAGGCATGTCCAAGGGTCAGCTCCCATTGTTTTTCCTGTCTATCTGATGAATCTGGGTATCTTGGGGCAATGTAGGAACTGCTTCATGTACACAGACAACCCTTCTCCTCCTACCACCCAACACCACAACCTGTGAGAGATGCACTTACCTAGCCAAACTGAAGGTAATGCTCTCTCCAACCAAGACTGACCTTGACAGTCAAGAGGAGAAGGTAAATACTTGCACCAAACCACACATCACATAGTCCCACTAAATCTACACCACTAAAATCTACAAACAGAAACACAAAACCATTTGCAGAGGCTCTCAATAATAATCTGCTCAAGCAACAGAGACCGCCAAAGCATAAATGCAAGCAACCTCCACCCCCCAACACAACCCAAATGACACACAGCTGACAGACTCATGTGCCAGTAAACCACAGCCCATGAAACAACATACCCAACACACTAGTCATAGGTGACTCTATAGTCAGGCACACTGATGTCCCACTCACAAGGCTAAACAAGAAGGTTACAGTCAGCTGCCTGTCGGGTGCCAGGATCAGTCACATAACCCACACACACAGGTCACTACACAAGTACAAATACAACTCTGTCATTGTTCATGTTCGTGTGAATGACCTGAGATGTACATCCTTGGACTACATGGAGACACATGGAAGAACTCAGACCTTGTAGCCCAGGCAGGTATGACCACAGCCTTGAGTAGCATCCTGCCATCGCCCAGAATGATACTGCAGTACAAGGACAAAAATCATTAACTTCCAACAATTGGCTAAGCTTCTGGTGTCATTCTAAGGGGATCCAGTATCTGTCTGCCTGAGATGACATGATCGACAGATCACGACACACTGCCAGAGATGGCCTGCACCTGTCGGCCCTGGGATTCTGGATACTGGCTAAGGGTCTTGCTGCCCCTATAGTGCCTTTTTTAGGCAAGGTTCAAATGACAAATTCACCACTGTAACAGGAACAGGCAAGCAAAAACTGAGGGTAATGCTACTCAGTGCTAGCAGTCTTAATCTCAAAATGCACTCACTCGTGGCACTCCTTAAAATTAAGAAAATCGGTATCTGTGCAGTGACTGAGACCTGGTTCAAGACTCTAGACAGCACCCCTGCATTACCCGGCTATAACTCGTACCACACTTTTCTGCCATCTAACCTGGACCAGAACACCAAAGGCAGAGGAGAGTCCATATTCATTAAGGATATTCACACCTCCAGGCTAGTTGCGCAGCTTAATGCATCCGATGTTATCCAAGTGCAACCAACTCTGGGCAAAACTGCAATCCAAATTGTAGCTTGCTACAGATCCTCCACCATGCCCCAGGATTCCCACTCCTCTTTTCTTGATAAACTGGAAAATATTAGGGTTCAGCTAAACAGCCTAATAACAGGTGATTTCAACGAGCCCACCATTAACTGGGAAAACTACTCATCCACCAACTCCTTCGCTCAACAATTTCAGAAATTCATAAATTCCAATGCCCTGGATCAACTTATCCACACCCCCCCACCAGGTGCAACAATATCCTAGACGTAGTCATTACCAACATGAGTGACCGGTGTTCCACACCTAAAGTCAACTCCTCAGTGGTCAGATCCAACCATAAGCTAATCACCCTAATATCCACATCCTACCCCCCCCCCCCCCACCATTAAGGAAACAACGGTAAAAAATTTCTCCAAAGCCAACTTCATGCTTCTAACACATAAGTGGCGAACTTCATGACACTCCTGCAGCTGGACAACACAGTTACGACTGCTGAATACTAAACTAACGCACTCTATAATCACTTACACTAGTGCATGGATCGTGCCATCCCAAACCGAACCAAGACGCTATCCTGCAAAAAAGGAAGCAAATCTGGTTGTCCCCTACCACAAACAAACTCTTCAACAGAAGAAAGAAACTGTTGCAAAAGAGTAAAATCCCATGAGTGAAGGGGCTCCCTGGTCAGCCTCAGTAAGAAGCCGAGACCCCTTATAAAAGATCCTCCAAAACTAGCTACGAAACAAAATCGCCACAGATTCTAAGGACAACCACAAAGCATTCTATAGCTGTGTTAAGAATCTCAATGGCAAGACCCAGATCTGCTCCAAGTTACAGCACGGCACAAAAATTACACAACTAACTGATATTGCCAACATCCTGGCAGATAGGTTCAGTGCTATCTTGACCCCCCCCCCAAAGGGCCCATATCTATACAGGAAGAAAGCAGAGTCCCTGTAATCACATCTATTCAGGTAAAAGTTGCTCTCAAACCAAAAACACAGCATCCATGGGACCGGACAACATCCCAGTCTGCGTTTTACACGAACTTCAGAATGAACTGGCTCCCCACCTAAGCACCATGTTAAATCATAGTCTCACGTCAGGCTTTGTGCCCACTGAATGGCACACAAGTACAGTTCCTCCACAAGGAGAAGCCACCACTGATCCTAGGAACTATTGCCCTATTAGCCTGACGAGCCTGGTCTGCAAGGCAGTGGAACTCAAAGACATTGGTAACCTCCACACTCTAGACCCCACCCACGTCGGGTTTGTGAAAGGCAGATCATGCCTTCTGAACCTGGTAGACTTCTTTGAGACGGTCACCAAAGCCATTGACGAGAGTAAGGTGGTTCACACAGCCTATCTACCTCGCCAAGGATTGACACACCATCCCCCATTCTGGAATTATAGCTAAACTCACTAAACTAGGTATAAATCCCTACGTCACAAGATGGGTTGCCAACTGGTTTACTGACAGAACCACACTGCAAAAGTTGTAGACCCTAAATCTGACTTCAAACCAGAGACAAGTGGAGTACCACAGGGTTCAGTACTGGGACCTCTCCTGTTTGGTATCTACTTCTCTGAAGTAGAGGCTAACAAAGAAGGCCTCTGGCTAACAAAGTTCACAGATGGCTGCAAACTAGGAGCCATAGTAGAGTCCCCAAATGATGTGCACATCCTACAGAAGGGCCTCACTGAGACAGATGCCTGATGTCAGAGGCATGGCCTCAAGCTTAATGCCAAAAAGTGCATTGTCATCCCCTTTGGTAAAAACTCTGTACCCATGAACTATCACATAAACGTCAGTCTACTTAAACACCGAATGTGTGATAAGAGACCTTGGGACCCAGTTGGACAGTAGTCTCTCCTTTGATAAATCACATCGCCACAGTAGTCTGGAAATCATTCTATGTGGCACACATCACAAAAGCGTTATCATCCTGGAAAAAAAAAAAAAAAAAAAAGAGGTCATTGTTCCCCTCTACTCGGCACTCATTAGACCCATTATAAAGTACAACTCCCCTTTTGGAATTTACCTCACAAGACATCTGCAGCAGCTGGAAAGGCCACAGAAGTACTTCACAAAGAGGGTTACTGGTCTCAAACACATGCCCTACACTGACCATCTCAAAAAAAACTCCAGCTTTACTCTGTAGCACATCGCCTACTCAGAGGAGATCTCTGCCTAACATATAAAGCTACGTTTAACACAGAGCTGTTGGACATGCTACACCTAAAGAAATCCCAATCCCTCCAACCTGCACTCTCTACGGACCTAAACCTTGTCACCACAACAAACAGGACATGCTGGAGGGATAGATTCCTGTCCTAGAGACTTCCTATACTCTGAAACAAGCTCCCATCTATGTCAAGCAAAGTTCCTCATTAGCACACCAAGAAAAATCTTGAGTGGATGGGAAATGAGAAATGCACCCCGGGGATCACTTGTGGCTCTGCTCAACAGGGGCACAGGAAATTAACTTTCTTGGGTGGCATAAACCAGGGAACCTTGTTGGCTACACTTACTTCGGCTCTTGGGCCAATAGCCTAGTACCTACCTATGAACCTATAAAAATCAGAATTAGCCTGGAGTTATTTTCTAAGTAATCAAAATCTATGTGTAGCTGAAAAGATCTAAAAGGGTGCAGATAAAGCTGAAAATTACAGTTAAGGGTACAGACTTCAGTAACCAAGTCAAATTTTTATGAACCAGCTGACCAAGTACCTGCCAGTCCTGGTATTAGAGAAAACAGAGGTTAAATTCCCAACATCGTATCAAGGGAGCTGTAAAAGCACTTGCTTTTGTACAGAGCCTGTTTAGTCATCCTCCAAAGAGAGATGTTTTCAGATGAGGCATATTTCAGTGGTTTTACTGGTAAAGTATGCAATGTCTTTTGCCTTTCCCCAGTTAGGGGTCGCCACAGTGGATCACTGGTCTGCTAAAGATCGGCAGTGTTTTTTATGGTGCCTAGTTGCCAGCCCGATGCCCAACTTTCATGGAAGGCACACCCACATGCACCTACCTGCATGTCTTTAAAGTTTATGCAGCCGCAGGGAGCAGACTCCGCACAGCTGGAACTCCTGCAGAGAATCGAACCGAAGAACTTCTTGCTGTGAGGCAACAATGCTAACTGCTGTACCACTGGTAAAGTGAAAGAAATTATTTCCATAAATAATTTAATTTGTCTTGCTGCAGACAGGTTCATTCAATTATTTATCAAGCGACAGTAATGATCACTTTCACATAATGACTTCTGCAACCTACCCAAACAATTATCACCTTATGAGTGGATACAACTCAGAGGTTGGACTAAACCAGAACTCTTTGGACACAATAATGCATTCCCAGCTTACTTCTCACTCACATGGTGCCTAACAAATCAAATACTTAGTATTTAACTGAGCGAGCAATCGGATGCTTTCACACAAAACCAGACTCCAATCCATGTAAAAAGAATAGTTGTGTAAAATTTAACCCCAGATGTCCTTCAATTCTATGTTGTAGTATTCTTGACATGTGGGAGAATACCAGAGCTTAGCAGGAACCCTGGGAGGAGAAGGAAGAAGCAGAGAACTTTGTACTTAAGAGTTTCCAACAAAGCCATGGAGACTGGCTCTAGCAAATCCTGCTCTTGATCTAGCAATGGTGTCCAACTTTATGTTCGATGAAAGTGCGCACAGACGACCACGTAGCAGCCTCCAGAACAGAATTTGTATCCAGGCCTTTAAAGAACGCCCCTGAGGAAGCCACAGATCTAGTGGAATGAACCCTAACAGGCGCAGCAAGAGACTTAACATGGAAATCATAACAAAACAAGACAGCCTTGGAGACCCAAGACAAAATACTTTACTTTAGAGAGAGGCAAACCCACAGCCCGGGAGTGGAAAGAAAAACAAGCTGATCAGACTTCCCGACAGATCACTTAGATTCTACTCAGATAAGGCTACAGCTATGTACATCCAAGGTATGCAAGATCCATTCACTAGAGGATTGGGAAGAAGGTAGGCAATTTAACAGATTAAGACACACCTCATTCACCACCTTAGGCACAAAAAGGAGGATTGGTATGCAATGAAACCTTATCTTTTTTGGAAAACCAAGAAGGGTGGGAAGCCATCAAAGCCTGAATATCCAAAACATTCCTGACAGATGTCAAGGCTAAAAAAAAGCACTGCCTTCCAAGTACAAAACTTAAAGTTAAGGTTGCAGGTTCAAAAGGGGCCACAGTAAGCTTACACAGTTTCCATCTCAAGGAGATGGAACTGCTTTCCTGTGAGGTTTAATATGTAGGACACCTTTAAAGGAAAACTCCACCTTAGAACTAAAAAAAACATTTTTTTCATCGTATCTTTGTTTTTGCGTTATTTTAATGCCTCAAAATCACTCCAAGTGCTTCTTTTACAATTTTAATGCATTTCTCTCAAAATGGCGGATGATGGGGCCTGCCCTGGTAACGTGATCTTATTTTTTTTTTGCTTTCCTTCCTTCTTCCCAGAATACATTTCAAGTCCTCTTTATATGACTCATGCCAGACGTACGGAAATGGTGCTGTTTTCTCAAGCCATTAAAATATAATGGCAGGACTGTGAAGTACTGTCATCTAAACACACCTTCTGTAAAAGAGCTGCTTCTCCGTTTACCTGACTGAGCCTCATTTATCTATCTCACAGAGCTTGTGCTATACTATAAATAGCTGTTAGCTACTTGCCGCAAAAGAAAGCAAATAAAAAACAGCTTTTTATAAGAGGAGTCTTTTGTAGTCCTAACAAACTTGATAAACCCTCCCCCATACTCTCATGCCAAGGGGTGAAAACTCTCACTGCAGTAAAATGATTCCTTGCAGTACATTTACAAGTGACAAGTAGTAGGACTCTAAACTTAGTCTGTCTGCTACTTCCCAATGCCTTCAGTGTGAGGATTTTTCTCTCTCATGAATGATGCAGACTTAAAATGTGCTTTACTAGTTCAATTATTTCCGTCATGTTCCCCCTCCTTTTTTCTACTTCATATTTATTTATACTTTGATAATCAGGAAAGTAAACTGGTTCCAGGATACTTTTCAGCCACAACATAAGTTGTACTGGCAAAGATAACGGTTATTAAATGCACTTATCAATACAAATAAAAAAATACTGACAGAAAGACACTGACCAAGATTGCATGTGGAACAGACAACCAATGTGTGACCAAGTAAATCACTGAGCAAAATTTACTAGAATGTATACATTAATAATGTATAACTATATTATGTTTATTATAAATTCATTGTATGCACACACAGTGTATGTGTGTGTGTGTGCGCATTTAAACAAAGCTAAGTACTTCTGATTTCCTTTTCTTAGTGTTCTTAATGCAAGGACACATAGTAAATGTATGTTAAAGTAACTTCAGCTGTATATTATGGCTGCTCTCTGACAATGCAAGGATGGACTCAAAGTCAGTAGGAATCTCTTACAATGGATCTGCATGTACCAGATATGCATCCCACCTCTGGAAGGATGTCACACACAGCATAAAAGACCTTGTTTATGAACTGTATCAGTGCACCTAGTTGATAGGGTTGACACCTGTCTCTCTTTCTGCAGTTCTGGCCTGTGTGTGTGTGTGTGTGTGTGTGTGGGGGGGTTGAAAATGGTAAATGCATTTATACTTTACAAGAAAAAATATTTACTGACTTTTCTCTAAATGTCACAGAAATCTTTGCAACTTCTCATAAGTTATCTTAACACAAACTATTATAAATAACATTTAAAGCTTAGAATTTCAATACTGGGTTGTTGCTTATGTAAATTTGTCAGAAGAGTTGACAATTTCCTTTAAACCTCTGACTGGTCTAATTGCTTTGTTTTGCTATGAAAGTGGAGTGTTGGTTCTCCTCCCCTCTGCAATAAAAACAGTGGAAACAATTCCACAGCTCTCTGTCTTTTTTATATCAGCTGCTGTGTTCCCGACAGCAGGATTAATTGCCCATCTAAGACTGACAGCAGTACCTGACAGGGTAAACTAAAGATTTAACTGTGTCTATGATATGTCATGCAGGTGAAGACTAACTTCTCTGCAAAGTATGTGAGCAGTTGAGTTTAAAAAAAAAAAGGTAGGTGAGCTTTCCCTTCCTTTGACTCCAATGCAAGGAAATAAAAGTTTTAAAAACTACAAGCAGATTTCTGGTACATACACAATGCTGGAACCATATTGTAGGGAGAAAAGAAACCCAACGATTGAGTTAAACTGTATGAGTGGGTGGAGTATCCTTTAAGAAAAAGTTTTACCGCCAATATGGATGCTAAAGGTGGGGATAACGGCAGACGCGCAGAAATAGAGGACAAGCAAATTTTCACCAATGAGCAAGACAAGGGAAGGAGGGGAAGGAAGGATTGATTACTGGCATATCCACTGAAAATGAATCCAGACTTCTTGAGACACCAGATGGAAAACCTCTTCCATTTGGATAAGTAAGACTTTCCAGTATTGGGTTTCCTGGCCTCCTGCAGAACCCTAAGCATGTCCTGTGGAAAAAAAGTTGATCATCCATAGGTTCAGTTGCAATATCAAAAATGTGGATGAAGCAGACACCCCTTATGTGTCAGCAGGTCCACTCTGTGAGAACTTATGACAGCCCTTGGCTAAATGCAGAAGAGGGAACCAATGCGGTCTTGGTCAAAAGGGAGTTGCCAGCAAGGATTTTTCGTTTGTCCTGCTGAATCTTCACTCTCATTAAGAAATTTCTGCTGAAGGGGAGGAGCATAAACATCCATCCCCTTCCATGAAAAGGGTAGAGTGTCCACCTTCCATGCTACAGGATGAGGGAGTCTGGCACAAAACAGAGGAAGTTGTCTGTTCAGAGGGGAAGTACACAGAACCAGAAAGGGAAACCTCACTGGAGAGCCAAGTCCAGAAATACATCCCTGTGAAGCATCCATTCATGGAATTGAATCATGGACCTGCTTAAGTTGTCTGCCACAATGTTTTGAGCGGATGGAATGTAAACCACAAGAAGAGTCCCCTTGCACTCAAATCGCCAACTCCCATGCCATGAGAGCTAACCTGCAAAGGCGGCAATACTTTGCCCCTTACTGTTTATTTATATACCAGAGAACAGTGGTGTTTGTAAACACTTTCAGAGGGCCTGGTCGAAAGATGAAAGGCCTGTAAAGCCAGAATCAGAGTCTTCATTTCCTTGATGTTGATAAGCTCTCTCCGTTGAGATGTAGATCTAATGCCTTGAACCTTCTTGGAAGCAAATACTGCCCCCACCCTGTGTCTGAGGAATCGTAACAGATGTTGAGATATCTGGGGCAAAAGAAGAGGAAGGCCTAGATTCAGAGTAATCTGTTGACTACACCAAAGAAGCTCCGTTTCTGGACAGGGGAGGAGAGGAATCAAACTCTTTAGGGTGAGCACTCTGTGTCCAAAATTGACTTAAGGTACCAATGAAAGTTCCTCATGTAGAGTTTTGCAAAGGGCAGCATGGGAATTGTGGAAGCCATGAACCTAAGAAGTCTTAGAAACTCCCTGGCTGTAATCAAGTAGAGAGGTAGAAGGTTTTCCATAAAGGCAATGAGGGACTGAACTTTGTCCGTAGGAAGAAACATACAGTCTGTCCTGAACCCGCTAGGAAGAAGTGATCCTGTGATGGGGTCAGAAAGGATTTTTTGAAATTTATGATTAACCCTAGATATTGAAGGAGACTAATGGCCACCTGCAGGTTTTGAGAAAACTGTTCTGACAGAGGAGCCAGGAAAAGAAAATCACCCAGATATGGATACACTTGGATACCTCTGACTCTCAAGACGAGGATCACAGGGGTCAAGCACTTTGTGAATACCCCTGGGGCAGTGGAAAGACCAAGAGGCAAGGCAGAAAGCTGAAAGTGCAAAGAACGCACACAAATGTAAAAATTTCCGGTACAGAAGATGGATGGGGATGTGAAGATAAGCATTGTAGACATCTAGACAGGCCACACAACACTAAAGTGAAATCGGAGAAACTAGAGTTTGTAAAGACAGCATGCGGAAAGATGGCACTTCTAGAAAAATGTTTAAGCGTGAAAGATCTAGGATTGGTCTCCAAAGACCACCCTTACTGGGAACCACAAACAACCTTGAGTAAAACCCTCTGCCTCTCTCTGATCCATTGGCACGTGTTGACTTGTGCCTCGAGAAAGTAGCCAAGTTAGAACCTCTAGAAACAAATTCAGTTGACTTGAAGGGGACTGTAGAAGTCTGATGAAAGGAGGGAGAATTTTCCAAGTCATAAAATATCCCTGTGGGAGAAGGAACAGTTTTGTACCTACCATAAATGTAGATGTTAGAGTGCTAATACAGCTGCAGTCATAACAGATGGGTTCTCCTGCCGTCAGGCGGGTCCTCGGTCGGCTGAATTCCAAAGTCTAGGTCCGGCGTCGGTTGTCGTCGCTTTCTTTCCTGACGTCAGTGCGACAGGGGTATACAAGACACAGCCAACGCCATTTTCTTCAGTCTTTCTTGCCCCAGATGTCGGGTGCCCCCAGAAGGAAGGCAATATATATAAAAATTATATATATATATATATATATATATATATATATATATATATATATATATATATATATATATATATATATATAAACATGCATTACAATATAATCAAAAACCAGTAGTTGCAAGCAAATACACCATAGAAGGATAACCCAATCAAGTTGTAAAATGAGGAGTTAGCCACTAGGTCTGTACCCAGAGGGGAAGGAGGGAGGGAAACCTGGACTGCAGCTGTATTAGCACTCGAACATCTACATTTATGGTAGGTACAAAAAGTACAGTTTTGTACCTACCATAAATGTAGATGTTCGAAGATCCACATTGCTGCAGTCCTTACATATGGGTAGTCCGCTGTCCTCGGTCGGCCCGAATACCAAAGTATTAGGCTGACATCGGTCAAGGCGCTTAAAACTGACATCAGGACGTCAGGGTACAAAAGCGCATGACCGACGTCATATCCTCAGTCTTTTCTTGCCCCAGATGTCAGAAGGCCCTAAAAAGAAAGGCCAAAGCCAAAAAACAGCAAAGAACCACCAACCACCCCTGCACTAACCACATTTACAAATTTTACAACCCAAACCACACAACCACCTCTAACTACAGAGGGGAAGGAGGGAAATTGGACTGCAGCAATGTGGATCTTGAACATCTACATTTATGGTAGGTACAAAACTGTACTATGTTCTTCATCTCACATTGCTGCAGTCCTTACATATGGGTAGAATCCCAAAGCAGAGGTAAGGGAGGATGGCAAAACTATAAAGCATTAGGAGCTGCCAAAATGCCCTGTAAAATTGCAGTGGCAAATCCAGCCCTAGATTTAGAATAAAGTGGAAGGTGGTAATGCTTAGAGAAAGTATGCACTGAACTCCAAGTAGCTGCCTCCAAAATATCTTTAGTAGCCACCCCCCTTAAAAAAGCTGTGGAAGTGGCAGTAGCCCTAGTGGAATGAGGCCTAATCCCAGCTGGAATCTCCTTACCATGATGGGAATAACAGAAAGCAATACAAAACCAATCCACTTAGAAATAGTTTGTTTTGAAACAGGTTTGCCCTGAGAACCCAAAGCAAATGAAACAAACAACTGCTGAGACTGCCTGAACCCTTTAGTTCTGCTCAAATAATATCGCAACTGTCTGTGTATATCCAAAGTGTGCAAAATCTTTTCCCCTTTATTTTGGGGTTTGCATAAAAAGTAGGCAAATGAATAGTTTGGTTTAAAGCCACACTAGAAACCACTTTAGGCATAAAAGAAGGGTTAGTACGCAAAGACACCCTATCCTTGTGGAAAATTAAGAAAGGCTCAACCGCCATAAGGGCCTGTAATTCAGAAACCCTTCTCGCAGAGGTAATGGCCAACAAAAAAGCAGTCTTCCATGATAAATATTTCAACTCGGCAGTAGCTGCAGGCTCAAAAGGTTGTAGAGTGAGTTTCTCCAACACAAAATTGAGATCCCAAGCAGGAGTAGGAGCTCTACGTGGGGTCTTATATTCTTTGCCCCTCTAAGGAATTGCTTAAACAAAGGATGAGAAAATAATGGTGGGTCACAGTCATAATGAGCAGAAATTGCTGCAGCATGAACCTTTATAGAGGAGAAGGACAAACCTTTGTCCAATAACTCAGTAAGGTATTGAAGAGCAACACTTAAATTAGGTTTAGAAACATCAAAATCCTTAGCTGTACTCCAAATTAAAAATCTCCTCCATTTATCTGCGTAAACTTTCCTAGTACTAGGCCTTCTGGCCTCCAAAATAACATTCAAAACTTGTTGTGGAAGCGGAGACCCTCCAGGGTTTAAAACAGAATATGCCAGGCTGTTAGATGCAGGGAGTGAAGTTTGACATTGAGTAAATGACTGTTCTCCTGAGACAGCAGGTGTGGAATCGAAGGCAAAGGCCATGGAGGCTCCCGTACCAGACTTCTCAGTAATGGGTACCAGTGCTGTCGAGGCCAATCCGGAGCTATTAAAATCATGGTTGGCTTGTCCTGTCTGACCTTCAGGAGTACCTTTGGGAGGAGAGGCAGTGGTGGAAAGGCATACACGTGAAGAGTGCTCCAACTGAATGAGAGAGCATCCACTTTCCAAGCTGTGGGATGAAACCTCTTTGTGCAAAACTTTGGCAACTGGTAATTTAGTGGAGAAGCGAACAGATCTATGTCTGGAGTTCCCCATAACACTGTCAATTCTTGAAATACATGAGGATCCAATTTCCACACGTGGGGATCCATAATTTGTCTGCTCAACACATCTGCTAAGGAGTTCTGTGCTCCTGGCAGAAACCTTGCCTGAAGATTTAGCTGTAAACTGAGAGCAGTCTCCCACAAAATCATTGCTTGTCTGCATAGAGGGTATGAATGTGTCCCCCCTTGCTTGTTGATGTACCACATGACAGTTGTGTTGTCTGTTTGAATCAACACCTGCCCTGGAAGAAGGAAATCCTTGAAAGCTATCAATGCAAATTGGACTGCTAACATCTCCTTCAAGTTGATATGTAAATGTTGAAGTCTGGCAGGCCACGTGTCTTGTACCCATTTTCCATTTAGATGAGCTCCCCAAGCTTTGTCTGAGGCATCTGTCGTTAGAATCTGACTTGCCTCTGGTCGGACCACAGAGAGTCCCTTGTTTAGGTGACATTCCTGAGCCCACCACAAAAATTCCTTTTGAATGCAAGGTATTATCTGAATGACAGTGTCCATATCTTGGCAGTGTTGTGTCCATACATTTTTGGGATACCACTGTAGCTTCCTCATATGCAGTTTGGCATTGGGAAGTACCAGAATACAAGATGCCATGAACCCCAAGGCTTGAAGGACTGTCCTTGCAGTCAGCCTGGACTGACGAGACAATTGATGGAAATAAAGAGAAAGATTCTTTTGTTTGTCCGGGGTCAAAAAGGCCATCTGAGATGCTGTATTCAGTCTCACACCCAGAAAGCACATGTCCTGAGAGGGTACTAGACTGGACTTTATTTCGTTCACAGAATACCCTAGGCATCTTAACACTGCCATCACATACTGTAAATGATGAAGAAGTTCGTCCTTTCCTTGAGCCAGAATCAGGCAATCGTCCAAATAAGGATAGATTTGTATTCCTCTTAGCCTGAAGAAAGCTACCACTGGAGCCAGAACCTTCGTGAACACTCTGGGCGCAGTAGGTAAGCCAAAGGGCAATGCAGAGAACTGATAATGAAAAGTCCCAGCCCGAAAACGCAGATACTTCCTGCAACTGGGCCTGATTGGATCTCAAGGAGGCTTACCTTCATGTTCCTGAGTCACCATCCAGTGATCTTTGCCCAGCAGAGGTAAAAGCTGTTGTAACGTCAACATTTTGAACTTGGGAATGTCCAGATATGTGTTGAGGATAGATAAATCCAAAATTGGTCTCCACGTGTTCCCTTTCTTTGGTACTAGAAACAGGCGAGAATAAAATCCTAGGCCCACTTCTGGCAGAGGGACCGGTTGTATAGCTCCTATCTGAAGTAGCAGAGAAATTTGTTTGTGAGCCTCTAGTCTTTGCTGAGGAGGAACGTCTGGCATGCCTTTGAAAGGAGGCAAGGTATGGAAATAAAACTTGTAACCTTGGTGTATGATATCCAATACCCATTTGTCCTGGGTAATTAAAATCCAATTTTCCTTGAAGAGTGCCAACCGTCCTCCCAAAGGTGCTGCCAGGCAAGAAGGATCTGGCAGCTGAAAAAGTAGGTCATTGGGCCTGTTTACGAAAGGACTGGCCCCTGCCCTCACTCGAAGATTGTGCAGGTGAATTCCCTGTTCTAGGTCTGAAGGAACTCTGAGCTCTGCCCCTACCACGTCTAGATCTACCCCTAGACTGAGAATCATAAGAAGGATACGTCCACCCCTTAGCAGGCCAATTCCTACTAAACTTCGGAGGCTGTACTTGCAAAAAATCTTAGCCTTGTCTTCCATTTTCTTCAAGACTGACTCCACAGGAGGACCAAACAACACTTCAGACTGCAAAGGAGCATCCAAAATCCTTGTCTTAACATGGTCAGATAAATTCTGATCCTTCAGCCAGGCGTGCCTGCGAAGAACTGAACCAGTGGCAGCCACCCTAGAAGAGGCCTGCACAGCATCAAAACCACATTGTAAAGAATGCTTACCCACCTGTTCAGAGACATGCACCAAATCTTGTAATTCTTTACACTCAATGCCTTCTGCCAGAGCATCCACCCTAGATTTCAATTGAGAGAGAAGAAAATTTTGATATTTCAACATATGAAACTGGCAATTCAAAGCCCTCATTGCTAAGGTAGAAGATGTATAGACCTTCTTTCCCCATCTATCCAAAGCTCTGGCCTCTTTATCTAGAGGAACCGGATTTTTTTTACAACAGAGGCCCTGACACCCTTAGGTCCCTGACTAATAGTTTCTGGGTCCGCCCTAGGACTCTTATAAAGATATTTATGAGCCTCAGGCACCCTGTAATACCTATCCGGTTTAACAGGCGCAGGAGGCAGAGAATCAGGATTAAGTGAAGCCTCTGAAAACACATCTTGCACAACATCCAGAACAGGGGGTATAGCTAAGGGCCTATGTTGAGGTAAAACCAAAAATTCCCTAAGCCTTTTCCGTGAATCAGAGAAGTCCTGACCTTCCCACTTAAAATGTTCCCTCATACAATGAAGTGTCTCTGAAAAAGAAAAATCCTCTGGAGGAGAAGCAGAAGGAGTGGAATCTTCTGCATCAGAATCAGAATAAGGAGAGTACTCCTGCAAGTCTTCAGCCGAAGACTCTGAAACATCCGAAGCCTGTTCAAAACTTTCCAACTCTGGCTCCACCCTAGGCCTCTTATCAGGAGGGGGCAAAGAACCTCTAATGAGAGTAATCAAATCTTCTGCCATTTTAAGCATGTGCTTCTTAGGCACAGACCCTGCTGAACTAGGAGTGCCACCAACAGAAGCTAAACCTGGCCTGCCTCTGGGAGAAGCCTTGGAAACAGAAGGAGAGGGCCTAACCACCCTGGGAAGGGAGGGGAGTACAGTAACCTGAGAAGCCCCTTCAGCCTGACCTGCCTCTAGAGAGGCCACATCCTGCAAAATCAAAGTCTCCCCCTGAGACTCCAGAGAAGTCTCCATCGGAACCACCGGTTCCACCGAAGCCTCTAAAGAACCGGCGTCCGGAACGGACGACTCATCTTGCCTGAGTTTAACTGTTTTGTCTTTGCGCTTCTTCGTGGAAGCGGGCGCCGGAGAATCCGACGGCATATTATAATTGCACCGCTTCCCGAAGACCAGCCTAGCACAATCTAACCTTCGCTTAATAGTGCGCTTATTAAACCTAGCACAAAAGCGACACCCGATTACGTCGTGCTCAGGCCCCAAACAAGGAATGCACAAAGAATGATAATCCCTATGCGGTATCGGTTTCCCACAAGAAATACAATTATTCACTTTTTCTGACATCCGGTAATACACTGAGGCAAGAAAAAAACAAAATATTCCAACGGGTACTTAGCCAACTTGGATTCGGTCTGAAACTCCGAACTCGAAAAATTTCAGAACGCCGAACGGCACTTGCAACGCTGCTTCTGCATTGGACCATGCGGCAAAAAAGACTGAGGATATGACGTCGGTCATGCGCTTTTGTACCCTGACGTCCTGATGTCAGTTTTAAGCGCCTTGACCGACGTCAGCCTAATACTTTGGTATTCGGGCCGACCGAGGACAGCGGACTACCCATATGTAAGGACTGCAGCAATGTGAGATGAAGAACATCTGTACTATGTTCATCGTGCATACAGCTGCAGTCATAACAGATGGGTAGAATCCCAAAGCTACGCACAGGGTGGTAGGCACTAGGTGGAACTGGGAGGAGCCAGAATGCCCTGCAACACAGTAGTAGCAAAGCCTGCTCTAGTTTTGGAGTATAAAGGTAGGTGGTAGTGTTTAGTGAAGGTATGCACAGAACTCCAAGTGGCTGCCTCCAAAATATCTTTGGTAGGTACTCCTCTGAGGAAGGCTGCAGAGGTAGCTGTGGCCCTTGTGGAGTGGGATCCGATGCCTGCAGGTACAGATTTACCATGAAAGGAGTAACAAAACCGTATGCAGTGGCCTATCCATTTCGAAATTGTCTGTTTGGAAATTGGCTTCCCTTGAGCTCCTACAGCAGCTCCTACAGCATAGGACACAAAGAGTTGTTCTGATTTCCTGAAAGGCTTTGTTCTGTCCAAATAGTAACGTAGCTGTCTATGGATGTCTAGGGAATGTAGCAGCCTTTCCCCTTTGTTTTGAGGATTGGGGTAAAAGGTAGGTAAGTGTATGGCCTGATTTAAAGCTACCCTGGATACTACCTTAGGCATAAATGACGGGTTGGTTCGTAGGGAAACCCTGTCCTGATGGAAGATGAGAAAGGGCTGCACAGCCATGAGGGCTTGTAGTACCGAAACCCTACGAGCTGAGGTAATGGCCAGAAGGAAAGCTGTTTTCCAGGACAAATATTGCAAATCTGTTGAGGCAGCTGGTTCAAAGGGAGGCAATGTTAATTTTTTCTAGAATGTAATTAAGATCCCAGGCTGGTATTGGTTGTTTCCTTGGAGGTCTTATATTCTTAGCCCCTCTGAGGAACTGTCTTAATAGTGGATGAGAGAATAAGGGTGGATCAGTGTTGTATTCTGCAGAAATGGCTGAGGCATGAATTTTGATGGAGGAAAATGAAAGTACACTGTTCAACAGCTCAGCTAGATACTGTAATATCTGAGGCAAATTCAGTTTTCTAGGATCCTGGCCTTTTTTCTCATTCCAAGCACAAAACCGTTTCCATTTTGCGGAGTAAGCCTTTCTAGTAGATGGCCTTCTGGCCTCCAAAATGACATCCTGCACCTCTTTGGAGAGTAGGGTCTGCTGTGGTGTTAAGGAATTTTCCATGCAGCCAGATTGAGTGTTTTCAGCGGACTGTGAAGAGTTTTGTAGCTGTGCTGAGTCAGTAGAAGAGGCATTAGAGGTAGGGTCCAGGGAGGAGTATGTGTTAGGCTCCTCAGGAGTGGGTAACCAGTGTTGTCTTGGCCAGTCTGGAGCAATCAGTATCATCTTCAGTCTGTCTGCTCTTGCTTTCAAGAGCACCTTGGGCAGAAGAGGCAAAGGTGGGAAGGCGTAAACTGTCCGTGCTGCCCAACGGAAAGAAAGGGCGTCCACTCTCCAGGCCTTTGGATGGAAGGTCCTTGAGCAGAACTTTGTCAATTGATGATTCCTGTGGGAGGCAAAGAGATCTATGTCTGGCCTTCCCCACGCTTGGATTATCTTTGTAAACACTTGAGGATGCAACTTCCATTCGTGTGGGTCTGTCATATTTCTGCTTAGATCGTCTGCCAGCGTGTTTTCCAATCCTGGCAGGTACTGTGCTTGAAGTTCGATTTGCCATTCCAGAGCCAAGTTCCAAAGTGACATGGCTAGCCTGCACAGGGGGTACATGAATGTGTTCCTCCTTGTTTATGTACCACATTACTGTGGTGTTGTCTGTTCTTATCAATAATTGCCCTGGATGCAGGAGGTCCTTGAAAGCTGTAATTGCATTCATCACTGCTAGCATTTCCTTTTGATTGATGTGAAGGTGCTTTTCCTTTTGGGACCATTTGCCCTGAATGCACCTGTCTGTCATGTGTGCCCCCCAGGCGTAGTCTGAGGCGTCGTGATGACTTGATTTGCTTGAGGCTTGCAGAATGGTAGACCTGTGTTTGGCATGCTTGGGCCCACCATAGAAATTCCTTTTGCAAACATGGGATTATTGGTATTATTGTTTCCAAACTGTGGCTGTGTTGAGACCATAAGTTTGGTACCATTGAAGTTTCCTCATATGCAACTTTGCACATGGGATTAGAAGAATGCAAGATGCCATGAAGCCCAGAGCCTGCAGGATTTTCCTTGCAGTTAGCCTGGTACAATTTGCTAGTATTTTGAAGTACTGAGTTAGTTGCCCCTGTTTTTCTGGCGTAAGATAGGCCATCTGGGTGTTTGTGTCCAAGTTGGCACCCAGGAAAGTTATTTTCCGAGATGGTGTTAGCCTGGATTTCTCTTTGACGACTGTGTATCCCAGAGAATTCAATAACCGTGTTACATAAGCCAGATGTTCCAGAAGTATGTGTTTGCTGTCCGCCTGGATCAGGCAATCGTCCAAATAAGGGTAAATTTGTATCCCTTGAAGTCTGCAGTAGGCAATTACTGATGCCAGGCATTTCGTGAATACTCTGGGCGCAGTAGGTAAGCCAAAGGGCAATGCAGAGAATTGATAGTGGATTGAACCTGCAATAAATCTGAGGTATCTTCTGCAGCTTTGTCTGATTGGGACATGCAGGTATGCCTCCTTGAGGTCCAATGTTACCAGCCAAGACTCCTTGCCCAGCATGGGAAGAAGCTGCTGTAAGGTGAGCATCTTGAATTTTGGTGCAGTAGAAATGTGTTTAGGATGGATAAGTCCAAAATGGGTCTCCAGTCGGTTCCTTTCCTTGGTACCAGGAATAGTCTGGAATAAAAACCTTGACCTTGTTCGTGAGTAGGTACCTCTTGAATAGCTTTCATGTCCATGAGCTTTGAAATTTGTATTTGAGCCTCTGCCCTTGGATTGTGTGGCAGGTTCAGCATGCCTCTCATTTTTGGAAGAGTGTGAAAATGAAATCTGTAGCCTCTGTTTACAATGTCCAGGATCCATTTGTCTGTTGTGATATGCCAATTTCTTGTAAATAATGCCAGCTTTCCCCTTTTCATGCCAAGCAAGTCTCAGCTGGCAGCACCCTTGGGAGGAAAGTCATTGGGTCGGTTTCCTGTATTGTTGTGCACTGTCTTCGCCACCTCTTGGTGCTGGAGTTTGCCATTGTCTGCCTCTATATGATCCTTGAGATTGTCCTCTGCCCTTGTGCCTGTATCTACCTCTTTGGGGCTTGTCCGTGGCTGGAAAGGACCAGTTTTTTGAAGGCCAATTTCTGCTAAAACGTGGTGGTTGAACCTGTAGAAAAGCTTTGACAGTTTGCATAGATTTAGCTTTTTCTTCCATTTTCCGTAGTATCTCCTCAGCATTAGTACCAAATAATACATCCTTTTGTAAAGGAGCATCTAGTCGTTTAGCTTTAACATGATCAGGCAGGGTTTGTTCCCCAAGCCAGGCATGTCTACGAATGACTGATCCTGTAACAGCAGCTCTAATTGAGGCCTCTAGAGCATCGTAGCCACATTGTAAGGTGCGTTTACCCACTTGTTCTGCATTATGCATCATATCCTGCAACTCCTTCAAATCTGGTTGTTCAGGTTGTGACATTTTATTCCTTAATTGTGATAATAGAAACTGCTGATATTTAAGCATATGGAACTGACAAATTTAAGGCCCTCATGGCTAGGGTGGCCGAGGTATAAACCTTTTTTCCCCACCTTTCTAAGGATCTAGAGTCTCTTTCGGAAGGTAGTGGATTCTTAGCAGTAGAGGCCTTCATTCCCTTGGGGCCTTGTGAAATGGTTTCAGGGTCAGCATTATGGCTTTTGTAAAGAAATTGGGGAGAGTTAGGAACTCTGTAGTACCTATCAGGCTTGACTGGGGCAGGAGGCAGGGAATCCGGATTAAGGCAAGCCTCAGAGTAAACATCAAGTATGTCCAAGACAGGAGGTATCGCCAGAGGTTTGGGCTGAGGTAGCAAAAGAAATTCCCCAAGTCTTTTCTTGGAATCAGAAAAGTCTTGGCCTTCCCAATGGAAGTGTTCCCACAAGGTATGCAAGGTTTCCCCAAAAGAAAAATCCTCTGGGGGAGATAAAGGAATGGACTGCTCTGCATCAGAATCTTCAAAAGGGGAGTACGAGTATTCCTCTTCATCAGAATGTTCTGAAATAATGGAGCCCTGGTCAGAAGAGGGAGAATCTTCCTCCACTCTGGGTCTCTTGTCCGGAGGGGGTTGGGAACCCCTAATAAGAGTAATTAAATCCTCAGCCATTTTTAGCATCTGCTTTTTAGGCATGGGGCCTGGAGATGGGCCCTGTGCAACAGGCCTCTTGGGGATGCATGGCTGATTTGGACTTAGTAAAGGCCTTTATGGAAAAGAAAGATGAAGGTCTAAAGACACCATGGGTGGAAGTGGACCTGTCCACATTAGGAGGCTCAACACTCACAGTGGCTTCGGTAGCTGTAGTCTGGGTATGGGCCGAGGCACCTGCGGTCTCGGTTACAGAAGACACCGCCAGAGAAGTGTCGTCTGTAGTCAGGGGCTGCATAGGCGCCTCGCTGAGAACCGGACCACGTGTAGCCGGGTGTGGTGTCGGTGGAGACCTCGCGTGTCGGTCTTTGTCCTTGTGTTTTTTGGACAAAACGGTAGTCGGAGTCTCAGACGACATTTTATAATCAAAAGCTTTACCAAAAAGAAGTGCTGGGTGAACTCCGCCCAACCCTTAATAGTGCGTTTATTGAAAGTAGCGCAAAAGCGACAGCCCGAGACGTCGTGGTCTGGGCCTAAACAAAGTATACAGACGGAATGGAAATCCTTATGCGGTATTTGCTTCCCACAAGAAATACAATTGTTAACTTTGTCTGACATCGGTCTGAGGCAAGAAAAGTTTCCCCAACGGGGTACTTAGCTTTAAAAAAGACCGGTTTCCAAATTTTCATAATTTCAGGAGCTGGCCGACCGGCACTTGCAAACTGCTTCTGCTTCGGGCACCGCGCGGCAAAAAAGACTGAAGAAAATGGCATCGGTTGTGTCTTGTATACCCCTGTCGCACTGACGTCAGGAAAGAAAGCGACGGCAACCAACGCCGGATCTAGACTTTGGAATTCGGCTGACCGAGGACCCGCCTGATGGCAGGAGAACCCATCTGTTATGACTGAAGCTGTATGCACGATGAACATCAGACAGAGACCAGGAATCCTGAGTGATCCTTGCCCAAGCTAGAAGAAAGAGAGAGATGTAAAAAAGGAATAAGACTTGGCAGAGACTGCTGGTAGTCACAGACAGCTGGGCCTAGCTTGGAAGGGTTGCTGAGTGGAAGGAGCAGAAGCAGTATATTTAGATTGCAGAAGCCTCCTAACAGACCTTTTAGGACTGAAAGCAGAGGCAGCAAACAAGTGAACTGGTCTCCTAACAAAATATGCCTTAGCAGGAAAATTCCTATGGAACTTAGGAAAAAGGAGAAACAAACAGATGCTTCAAATCTTGAATTTCTTTTCCTTTCTCTTGCAGAGTTTTAAATAAGTCTGCAGCTGTGGAACCCAAAAGATCTGAATTATCCAAAGGAGCATCTACCAATTTTGCTTTAATGTCATCTGGCAATGGTTGAAACCTCAACCAGGAGTGTTTCCTAAGTACAGGACCAGAAGCAGCAGCTCTGGATGATGCCTCAACAGCATCATAGTTGCACTTAATGGAAGGTCTAGCTACTTGTTAAGAATATGTCAAGAGAGACAAAATCGGCTATTTAATCTCAGTCTGGTAGCCGAGTAAGAGCTTGCCAAGCCTGTGAAAGTAGAGCCAAGGAATACCTAGACATACGAGTTTGGCAAATCATTGCTATGATCACTTAAGTGGAGGAAGTGTAAGCCTTTTTGCCAAGTCTTGCCAGACTTTTGTTCTCCTTATAAAAGATGGAATAAAAAGTTTAAAAGGAGACAACCAGGAAGACTTGTCATAAGCTATGGAAATAGCTAGATCAGCTGAAAGACACAGAGGAACTTGCAATCATCAGGCACCTTGTAGAATCTATCTGGTTGCTTGGGGGCAGGAGTCCAAGAGTCAACGGTCTTAAGTGTCCAGGAAAGCTAGGCAGGACTAGAGACACAGCAGAAGCTGAAGCAACTTTCATTTGCAAAAAGTCATACCTTTTCTGTTCTTCAGAAATTTATTTTGTGTCTTTCGGCTTTTCCCGGTTAGGGGTCGCCACAGCGGAACTCTTATCCACTAATGATTGGCAGTTGATTTTTACGTACCGGCTTGCCAGGCCTGACGCACAACCTTTAACGAAGGTACGCCCATTAACGCAAGTCTCCACGAAGACAACGCTCTAGCTGAGAATCAAACCGGACAGCGTCTTACTGTGAGGCGACAATGCTACCGCAGCACCACCACAGTCCCATTTGAAAAATTCCCTTACTTTAATAGTTTCACCAAAACAAAAAAAAAAAAATCTCTTCGACTGGGATTCCCCCCCCCCCCCCCCGAGTCCTCCTCTGGAGATGGATATTCTAGAGGAGATGTAATCTGAGTAGAATATGCTAAGGAATCCTCAGAGGAAGAGTCATCACCATCAGTGAGGACCTGTTCCCCAACTATTTGAACAGGAGAAGATGCAAAAGAAGGATTAGAAATAGAGGAAGGTCTCAAAGCCATCAGAGCCTTAATTAAACCCTGAGAGAAAGCAATCCAGTCAAACTGAGGAGGAGAATGGGGGCCTGAGTGCGTCTAGTCTTTTGTTTTTTTCTTAACATGCACTTCTGCAAGAGGAAAAGTAGAAGAGGCCAACATACACCCAACATCCAGAATAGTCTCTAGCTGATGCCCTGCAGAAGTGGAACGTCCCTAGGGCCCACAAGCACAATGAGGAGCAGTTCCCCTTGTCTGCCTGTAACGGATGCCTGCACTGCATCTGAAAATGTGCCCAAGTCAGATTCCTCAGTGGCTTCCATTGAGGTACCAAACAAGGATTCAGACCCGACCTCCAAATGCAAGACCAGATCTTCACTGACCTCAAGGGATAAGTCGGAAGTAAGAGGCGCAGCCAGAGAGGCCAGAGAGCCTAGGCTTGCCAACATTACTCTTCAAAACATCAGCTCAGCCAAAGGACCCCCAGAACCCTCTACAACGTCTTCAGCCGACGTTTAAGATGCTGATTCTCTAAGTAGAGATTTAAAGCCAAAAGTCGGCTACAGAAAGTTTTAGTAACAAAGGCCAGACAAACAGAACAGGAGCAGTGGTCGTGATTGGGGCCTAAGCAGAAAAGACAAAGGTCATG
Organism: Protopterus annectens; assembly: GCF_019279795.1. Taxonomy (NCBI): domain Eukaryota; kingdom Metazoa; phylum Chordata; order Ceratodontiformes; family Protopteridae; genus Protopterus; species Protopterus annectens. The sequence goes on along the minus strand of NC_056748.1, from coordinate 837,306,031 downwards.
GCTATCTATGAGGAATCTACCTTCCACACCTACACTTGCTCTGCCTGGATGACATGAACCAATTACTAAAGATAGCAGCAAAGAAAGAAATCCCAGCTGGGCAGTTACCCGAAAGCTGGCAGCAAGAAACTGAGTCAAACAGCAGACCAATGCAAGAGTCAAGCGTTTCAAATGGCGGCAGAAAAGTTTTGAGAATTTTACTTGCAGACATCCTTTTATGGCTGATGTTGCCAGTATTTGCATGCAACGTCCCATGTACTTCCAGTAGCTAAAAGCTGTCGTATATTGTCAGACGTCAGGTTGTTGGGCAGAGGACCCCCCCCCCCCCCATTTAAAGAATACTGCAACACTGAAGAGAAAGACACAGAGTTTTTTTTACTTACAATAATGGTCTATCTAAGAGTGGATGTATTCTCAGTAACCTATATGGCCAAGGTTGTGGCCACAGACATTAGGATCACTTAGCAATCCAGACTTCCTCATGGTATCTCAATGTACCACACTGCACTGCTCAATCTCTTGCCACATCTGTAGTTCTTCTTTCGGCTTTTTCCCTGTTAGGGGTCGCCACAGCGGATCACCTGTCCGCTCATGATTGGCAGTGGAGTTTTACAGTGTTGAGTTGCTAGCCCGGCGCCCAACCTTCCACAGAAGGCACACACTGACACCTAGGGCCAATTTAGAGTGTCCAGTCTACCGACAGCATGTCTTTGGGATGTGGGAGGAAACCGGAGCACCCAGAGGAAACCCACGTGACCACAGGGAGGACATGCAGACTCCACCCAGAAGGCACCCCAGCTGAGAATTGAACTGGAGAACCTCTTGCTGTGAGGCGGCAACGCTAACCGCTGCACCACCATAGCCGCCCAAACATATGCAAATGTTTGTAAACCCAAAATTGTTAATACAGTTTGATTACTTGTATATAAATGTAAATGTGCCTATGTCAAAAGTGAAAATTCAATACAGGTGTTTAAAAAGAGAATACATACTAAGGCAGTCAAAACGTTTCTCCCAAGCTTACTACTACTGAACTGTCAGCAGAAATGCAAGTTATGTACTCACCATAACATTCCATCTGAGTAGGTAACTTCATTTGTCAGCAACCTGTGGGGTATCGGATCCGAGCCGGCAGCTTTCCAAGCTAGAGATCTGAGCTCCAAGCTCCTCCCCCTTACCCATAATACCCTGCTACCACCTTCCAATCCTCAGATCGCATTTGCCCACCTATATAACCTCACAACGACAAAACAACAACCTGACGAATCCTAATCTAAGGATTAACAAAGGACCTGAAAAAACATCCTAGTGTTCAGGTAATCAAAGAACCAGGTTAGAGGGAAGGAGGGAGGGTCGGTTGCTGATAAATTAAGTTACCTAACTCAGATGGAACGTTACGGTGAGTACATAACTTCTTTATCTGAAGTAGTTAACTTCATTTGCTCATCAACCTGTGGGACACAGTCCCCAGCTACCAAAAAACTTGGGAGGTCCTCAAGGAAGGATATTCCGGAGCAGTGCAGAGCCAAAAGCCGCCCTTCCTCTAGACACTAAATCCAATTTATAGTGAGAGATAAAGGTATGACAGGATGCCCAAATAGCCGCAGAGCAAATGTCATCCAAGGGAACTCTAGACCAGAATGCAGCAGATGTAGCCATAGAGCGGGAAGAATGAGCATGAACCCCTATAGGCTATGGCAGGCCAGACAGATAGTTTGTATGTGAGCAGAATGCAATTAGAAATCCATCTGGCCAGAGTCACCTTCGACACTGGCTTACCCAAGAAGGGTTTTGCAAAGGAAATAAAAAGCTGATCAGACTTGCGGGAAGGCAGTAGTTCTGTGTAAATAAAAACGTAACAGTCTATGAACATCTAACTAATTACGTTTGTTTTGATAGTTAGGGAAAAAACTGGGAGATTAATGGACTGATTGATGTTAGTCTTGGAGGCCACTTTAGGTAGAAAAGATGCGTTAGTCCTGAGAGAGACCCTGTCCTTATGGAAAAAAAGATACGGGGCTTTAATACAGAGGGCCTGAAGCTCTGACACCCTTCTAGCTGAGGTAATAGCTACCAAAAAGGCAGTTTTCCAGAACAAGAATTTCAAATCAACAGAAGCTGCAGGTTCAAAAGGTGGTCCAGTCAAAGCCTGAAGGACCAAAGTTAGATCCCATGGAGGGACGGAGTTCCTAATAAAAGGTCTCAAGAGAAATGTACCTTTCAGAAAAGTCTTACAAATCTTGTTGTAAGCGAGAGGATTGAGATGGTCTCCAATGTGAAAATGGGAGATGGCAGCCATTTGAACCTTTACAGTAAAAGAACTGGCCCCATGCTGAAAAATATGAGATAGGAAACAGAGCACTGCTTGGATGGGAGCAGTGAAAGGGTCCAAATTCCTATGGGACACCCAAATGGAAAACTGCTTCCATTTACTATTGTAAACCTTCCTTGTAGAAGGCTTATGCGCCGCTACCAAGATAGATCTAACTGCAGACGAGATACCGGGAGTCCTAGCAACTAATGGAACTGGATCAACCAAGCTGAGAGCTTGAGATCAACCAGATTCGAGGGTTTCAATCCCGAAGGATGAGATATCAGATCCGGGATGGGATCCAAGATCCAGAGAGGAACTATAAGATGAGACCGTAGGCACGGGAACCAGGCTGGACGAGGCCAGAATGGGGCTAGGAGGATAATCTTGTTCCCCAACCGATGAGCTTCCTGTAAGAATTTTGTCATCAACGGAAGAGGACGATAAGCATAAGGAAGACCTGGTGGCCATGCATAAACTAGAGTGTCTCTGGGGCTTTCACCTGGAGGGAGAATGAGAGCGGAGAATGAGAGCGAAAAACTTGCTGCACTTCGCGTTGGAAGGAGACACTAAGAGATCGCAACAAGGCTGACCCCACTTGTGGAAGATCTGTTTCGCTACTAAGGGATTCAGAGACCACTTGTAAGGCGAAAGGATAGTTCGACTCAAGTTTGTCCACTAGGATGTTTGACCGACCCAGAATGTGCATTGCTAACAGAAAATGGTTGGTGGATATCGCCCAATCCCAAACTCTCATGGCTTCTCGGCAAAGAGGGTAAGATCTGGTCCCCCCCGTCTGCTGATGTACCAGACCACTGACATGTTGTCTGACTGAACTGCAATAGCCAATGGAGGGAGAAAGGCATGAAGGGCTTGCAATGCTAGAAGCACTGCCCTCATCTCCAGAACACTGATATGCAGAACAGTCTCCGAGTCCACGTACCTTGGACAGTTCTGCCCGCGTAATGCCCCCACCCAAGGCAAGAAGCATCAGTGGTCACCGTGGCTTGGGGTTGTGGCATAACAAATGGTCATCCTTCCCGAAGCTCTCGAGATTGGAACGACCACATGAGGGAATTTCTGCAAACTCTGAGAGGAATCGGTAGGTCCAATGGGTGGTGAAGGATGGACCACTGAACCTGCAAAGTCCACTGAAGAATCCTCATGTGCAAGCGAGCTAAGGGTGCGAGATTGATTGCTGCTGCCATGGACCCTAAAGCTCTCAGGACCAAATCCGCTGATGGGGCAGGTGACTGAAGAAGGGCTAAAAGCGTGTAAGGTCAAACTGCGAAGTCTGTCTGATGTCAAGAAGGCCTTGGTCTGAAGCGTGTCTATTCTGGCCCCTATAAACTCCAAGACTTGAACTGGTTGAAGGGATGACTTCTTGAAGTTTATGGTGATCCCCAATTGGGACGCTAGAAGTAGGAAGCAATCCCTGGCTAAGCAGAGTAGATGCCTGGTGGGGGCAGTAAGGAACCAGTCGTCTAGGTAAGGAAAAACCTGTATTCCCTGAAGTCTCAGGTGGGCCACTACAACTGCCATGACCTTGGTGAACACCCCGGGGGCTGTGGTGAGGCCGAAGGGTAGGACCCTGAACTGGTAATGACTGGCCCCTAGCCGAAAGCGGAGGAACCTCCTGGATCACCTGTCCATGTGATAGTACGCATCCTTGAGGTCTATGGAGCACATCCAGTCCTTCTCCTGCAGAAGGGGCAGAATGGATTGAAGTGTGACCATCCGGAATTTCTCCTTGGCAATGAAGAGGTTCACTGTTGAAAGGTCGAGGATCGGCCTTAAGTCCCCCGTCTTCTTTGGCAACAAAAAGAACCTGGAGTAATTGCCTAACCCGGATTGGCCTGGGAGGACGTGCTGGATGGCTCTTTTTCTAGCAGCTTTTTTACCTCTAGAGCTGCAGCCTCCCTCTGACTGGGTGGTACATCGGGGAGGCGCCTCGACTGAGGAAGGAGATTTATGAAAGGGATCGAGTAACCTCTGGATATTATTCGAAGCACATAGTGATCTGTTGTGATGGACTCCCATTGGGCCAAGTGCTTCGAAAAACACCCCCTGACTGCCTCCAGAGAGGAGCAGTCGAGCAACCCCTCAGGGCTGCTGCGTGGGTCGGTCAGAAAGGTTCCAGTGACCCAAAATTTTTCGGCCCCCCTCTGCCACTGGGCTGGTGTCCACCATGTCCCCCTCTGCCTTTGAAGGACGAAGAGTCTGGAGCGCAACGGGACTGCTGAGACTTCCGGAACCACATCTTCTTTTGTCCTCTCTGCTTCCTGGAAAAGGACCTTTGAGGAGCCGAGAAGCGGACTCAGACAGCAGACAGTGTCATCCAGTCATCCTCGCTCTGAACCAATGCGCCGCGGACAGTCTTCCCAAACAGGGTAGAACCGAAGGATGCACTCGCGAAGGACGCCTTGAAAGGTTCCGCAAAGTCACAAAGCCGGAGCCAGGCGTGACGCCTTAAGGCGATGCCGGTCCCGCTGGCTCAAGCGGCCCCCTCCATGGCATGGAAAAGTAGCAGCATAGAAGTGTTTTAAACAGATTTCTGAGTGGTCATGCGAGCCAAGAAAGTCCTTTGTCCTCGGCCGACATTGACTCAGGGGGAGACTCAGCGTATTCTTTCACCAGATCCCGCTGAAGTCTAATTACATGGGCCAAATAATTCAGCACCCTTATGGAAAAGGTAGCTGAAGCAAACATCCGCTTCCCGATACGATTGATCGTCCGAGATTCCTTATTACAGAGATGGATCGAGGAACTATCCTGGGAAAGTTCCTTCTTAGTGGCTGTCGCCACCACCATGGCATCTACCTGAGAACCTTTACTCCAAGCCGTCCTATCCACAGGGAGACTAAGAATCCTATCTGGCCTCCTGGGGATTGGCTCTACAGAGTCCGGTTCCTTCCACACCCTGGTAGTGATTAGGTCAACCAGGGGGTCGGCCGGAGGGGACACCCAAGAGGTAGATTGGCCTGCAAATGCCTCCAAGAACACAGACTCAAGAGGAAGTTTTTTGGGCTGACCACACCCCTTTAGGTGAAGCATTTCCATCACGTCTCCAAGGGAGACGTCCTTGGGGGGGGTGACCTGGGTGAAATCTTCCCCTTCCTCCAAATCGGTGTCCTCCATGAGGGACTCAAAAAAGTCCAAGTGCCTCCTATTACACTTACGTTTGTGAGGGGCCTCCTCGGTGGGACTGTCCAAGGAGGGCTCACCAACAGGGTCGTGTTCCGCCAGTGTAACGGGCTGGGGCATCAGAGCAGGCTGTCCCTGGGACTGGACGATGGAAGACAAGCCCAGCTGCAAGGGAGTGGGGGCGGAATCCGAGGAAAGAGTAGGGGGTTTCGAACCTCTCGAGAGTACCCTCTCCACCACGTCGAAAGCAGAGGGTGAACCAATCTCTCTGGGCCCCGTGGTTAACACCCTCGGATCCGGAACGGGGATCGGCGGAGCCAAAGCGCTCGGACCCGAGAGGGAAGTGTGCTCCGACCGAAACGGAGCTTAAGACACATTGGCCCCCTCGGATCCAGTGCACGGCTCTCGGCCCAGAGAGCTCAGATCCAAAATAGGATCAGACAAACTCGAGGGCATGGCTGACATTGAGGTAGGGAACCATCCGCGCCGACTCCCTGACTCAGATTCCACGGATCCGAAGGCTCCGAAACCAGATAGTGGATCGGAGAAGGAGCTATCGGGGCAAAAAGTGGGGCTGAACACCCCCCCCCCGAGGGGGGGAGGCAGCACTCCCATCTGCAGTAGGGTTTGGAGAAAACGATGCATCATCCGGTGCATATCAGCGTCGGATAGGCTACGGGTCGACCTAGAGGAGGCCACCGAATCTGGCCGGGAGGGCCGTAGCGACAACCTTGAAGATGGTCAGGCCTCCTCCGGCAAGAAGCGTTGAGAACAGAGCCAAGGGGAGGAAAGCCTGGAGACCTGCTGAGGTGAGGAGAGCAGCTTGGCAGGCGAGGCAGAGTCTTCCCGCCACTAAGCGGCTTCTGTGCCTCTCTTTCTCCCTCTCTCTCTCCTTTTTTATAGTCCCTCTCTCCCTGGGAAGAAGTGGGAGGGTGAGTTCCAGCCAGGGGAGAGGGGATATCAGGCTGAGCAGCCGCAGCTGTAGCCACCGAGGGAGAGGAGGAGGAACCCGACTCCGCAGGTAGGAGACCCGCCAGAGTCAGCTTATTCCTCCTATCCCTCAGGGCCCAGGGGTTAAAGGCTGCACAAATTTGGCAGCCCGATGTCAAATGCGATAGCCCCAGGCAGAGGATGCACAGAGTGTGGCCATCCACTGGGGAAAGCTTATGGCCACACTCAGTGCCATTAGAAAAGATGTCCTTTGGGGCCTCGGCCATGATTTCTAAACAAAAAAACACACGCGCCCCCACACAAACACCCAAGGGAAAGGGGGGGGGGCCTACTACGCTTTAAACTACGAGGGAACGGTAAATCTCAGAGGTTTAAACTAAGAAATTAAGCTAACCACACATACACACACACACACACACACACACACACACACACACACAACCAAAAAACTAAAAGATTTTGACAAAAAATCTACTTACAAATCGCCTAAATGCTAGAAGCTCGAGAAACTCGTACTCGACAAAGCCGCGGCAAACGAGATCTAAGGATTGGAAGGAGGTAGGGTATTATGGGTTAGGGGAGGAGCTTGGAGCTCGGATCTCTAGCTTGGAAAACTGCCAGGTCAGATCAGATAACTTAATTTGATCATCAACCTGTGGGGTAACTACTTCAGATCACTACTTCACCCTCATCATACATAGTAAAGATTCACTAGGTTGAAGTAATTAGACCTTCTACTTCCACTAGTACCACGACTACAAAAAGAAATGTCCTGGATGTGTGCGACTACTACCAGACACACTGGCTCCATGCTTACGAGGCTGGTCAAAGGCAAGGTTACAGTTATTTGTCTCTCCACTTCTAGCATCTGTGAAATTATGAATGCCATACAGTCCAGCCACATCAGGAAATTATGACTATCACCTTGTGATAGCTCATGTAAGTGTGAAGGACTGGAGGCACTCAAACCAAAGGGATATGTAGAATAGACATGCAGAGTCTCATTATCCATTTGTCAAATCCATGTGCAAGACACAGGTCCTGAGAAGAATCCTACTTTAAAGGATGATGCCTAAATACAAAGAAAAGATTCTGCAGTTAACCATGACAAAAAGACTTAAGATCACTGCTGTGGTAGCCATAGCTATATGGATTATACCCTTCAAAGGATAAACAGGTCAGAAAACAAGAGGGATGGAGAGAGGGAGCGGCTTCAGCAGAAGTGAACACTTGAACATCTACTGTTATGTTAGGTTTTATTTACACAGCTATACTATGTTCATTATATTGATCACAGCTGTAACACACTAGGCTACATTACAGTAGCTTACTATACTTGGGAGGTGGAAGGAGAAGAGACCAGGAGTTCCTAAAGAATAGCCCTTGCAAAGCCAAATCTAGACCTAGAAGAGTAATCAAGCTTAGTGCTTCAGATGACCGATTTGCTGCTGCTAGAATACTTACAGAATCCAACCCTTAGCAAAACACCATTTGTGAAGCCAATGACCTGGTACAGAGGGCCTTGGCCCCACCTTGAATAGTTTTTTTGTGTCGAGCGCAACAAAAAGGAACAGCCTTAAACAACCATTTTGAAATGGTCTGTTTTGACAAAGGTTGTCCCTTCTTACCTTCACAAAAAAATTAACAACTTATCTGAAATATTTAGTTCTCCAGTTACTACCAGAGTTCTCTGTGGACATCCAAGGAATGGAGTATCCTTTTCCCCCCTCATTTTTGGGTTCAGGAAAGAAAATGAAGAAATGGATAGTTTGGATTAAAGTAAACTCTGATATCCTTTTTATGTCTTAAGTGGCAAGTTCTCAAAGAATGCCTATCCCATGGAAAAGCTTGCAACTCAGATACCCTTCTTGCAGAGATCACAGCAATCAGTAAAAATGTTTTCCATGTTAAAAAGCTCAATTCGGCTAGGTTAGCTGGTTCAAATGGAGCAAAGTGTTAGTTTCTCTAGCACAAAAATAAGACTCCAAGTAAGGGCCACCACTTTTCTTGGAGGACTCTTATGCAAAAGCCCTTTCAAAAACATTCGGACACGAGACAGCCCTGAAAGAGGAGGATGCATGGGCAAACCTGCTGAAATGGCTAATAAATTAAACTTGACAAAGGAATACGAAAGTCCATAAGATAGTCACTCTCAAATACTGTGCGACCACAATACTAGCCCTGAATGGGTGCTGGTTATATTGTTGGCACCAACTAGATAACCTTTTCCAATTGCTAATACAGGATTTACTAGAAGCATGTTTTCTTGCCTCCAGTAGTACCTCCTACATGTCCACAGTAAAAAGGTGCCTATAGGGAATCCAAGACCCTATTATCCAGGTAATCAATTTAAATTGAATGGGGATGGAATCTATCAACCCCCCCCCCCATTCTTGAGCAAGTAGATCCAGACTGAAAGGAAGCTTGTGGCAATTCCCACTGGCTATTTCTAAAAGAAACACTACAGTTGACTGCTGGGCAAGAAGGGAGTTATCAGTGATCTTGGCAGATTCCCTTCGAATCTTCAGAGGTAACCTGAATATATCATTAAAAAGTGTGGAAAATGCATATGTGAACATTCCTATCCAAGGAAAAGAAGGGGGGGGGGGAGGCATCTGTCCTCCACGCCTTATTGCATGGAGTCTTGGAGCAGAAACTTGCCAGGCGACTACCCAAAGAGGAGGCAGAGAGGTCTAAATGAGGAACTTCCCACAGATGGATCAAATCTTGGAAACCCCCCTGATCTAGTTTCCATTCCTGAGGGTCTGCCCTTCCCCTACTCAACTTGTCTGCCACATAATTTTACTCTAACGGAATGCAAGATATCTGCCGAGTAGGACTGTGCTGTGAGGCTACATTCCAAGCAAACATGGCTAGCTTACAAAAGGAATACAATCTGGTCCCACCTTGCTTTTGGATGTATCACACGACCACAAACCACATGATTATGTTGTCTCAACAACTTGAAAGGGTCCTGGGGACCAAAAATGATCCAAACAGCCGAGTGCCTTGATCATGGCAAGAATTTCTCTCTTATACTTAAGTGCTTGCACCTGTCCGTTGTGTCCCACAAACCTTGTACTTTTATCTCTTCTGAAACTGCACCTGAAAGTCCAAGGAGTCTGAGGTAACAGACTCTTTTGGAACAGGAGACCTGGATTTAGGGAGATCTGTTGCTTTCATAAAGTGATTTCTTTTCCAACAAACCCCACCACTGGGAACTGAAAACAGTATTGATGAGCGGACCAGAGAGACTTCAGATACCATTGCATATTTGTCATGAGCAGTTTTTTGCCAGGGGTTATCATGATAATCATAGAAGCAGTGAGACCCAAAAATCCTGAGGTATTCCCTCCTAGTGACCAAAGTCTGAGTGGAAAACCTTAGCAACAAACATAGGGTTACATCTATTTTTCCCTGTGGAAGAAAAGCTCTTTGAACTGTGGTGGGTAGTTTCCCTGCCATAAACACAATCCTGTGAAAAGTAGTCAAGACTTAAGAGTTCTCTTGGAATCTGATCTTGTGTAAGAGAGCTCCTACCAAACAGAGATTACTAACATTTTGAAAAGACTCTGCAAAGATAGGCAAGCCATCTAAATATGGAAACATGTGGATACACTAACATGCAATGAACTATAACTGGAGCTAGACATTTTATGCACACTACTAAGGGCAGTGGATAGTTCAAAGGGTAAGGTAGAGATATGGATGTGATCCACACACACAAAACCTTATGAAATGCCTGAAACATGGATGAATAGGGGATCCAATAAGCATCTTTTAAATCTGGTGCTACCAGGAAACTTGACTGAAGAAAAAAAAAAGAGGTGGTAACTGATTAACCAAATTTTCAATGTCGGCACTATCACAAACAGAATCACTCCCTGGGTCAATATGTGATGAAGGAAAGTTGGAAAACACCTGGTCTGAAGGAGGAGGGAGGAGGAGGAGAGGAGGAATTACCCCCTGTAAAGGGAGAATTTCCTCCCACTTACCTGTAACCCTGATGAATGTTCTTCAAAACCAATTTGTCTGAAACTATCAGTTGCCAAAAAGAAAAGTGAAGACTCAAACTTTCTGGAAGATAAACAGGGGTGCCACGGTGGGGAGGGGAAACAGTCTCAAACATTCATTCTGACTTGCTGGACTGTCCTTGGTTTTAGGTAGTTCCATAACTCTTCTTGGAACCCCCTTGCTGTTTTCTTCTTAAATGTCTTATTTTGTTTAGCAAAACTGAATGAGGAGTTATAATAATCCCTTGGACAACTTGGAAAAGGAGAGCTAAAATATCTTACAGATTCCCTATATCAGTTTACTCCTTTCACCACATTTTTCAACACCTCTGCAGTAAAGTGGTCAAAAAATTAAATTTCTATATAAAGGTGAATATAAAAGCTCATTTTTAACATCTGGGAGGTTCTGAGAATGCAGCCATGCAAACCTCCTCAAAATAGCACCAGTGGCCATAGGCCTCAAAGTATCAGGAGTCATATACACACACTGCATACAATGCGTATCGACTTGAACTTGTTGTCTTTTTCAGCTTTTCCTGGTTAGGGGTCGCCACAATGAAACTCCGGTCCACTAATAATTGGCAGTAGATTTTTTACGTGCCAAGTTGCCGGCCCTGACGCACAACCTTCAATGAAGGTACGCCCACTCACGCAGGTCTCCACACAGAAGACATTCTAGCTGAGAATCGAACAGGACGACATCTTACTGTGAGGTGACAACGCTACCGCAGCACCACCATCGCAGTTGCGCGTATCGGCTTGAACTACTATCTTAAAGTAGATTTTTCCTCACAGAACAGACTGCATATGAAACATTTCTCATGTGTTTATAATTAGGACAATCCTTAACATAGGAGCCGGACAACTCTAACTCTGAAAATAAAACACTGGAGAAGCGCACACTTTTCCCCATCCTTATCAGAGACAGGAGGACTGGCATTAAGTGTTTAGCAGCAGAATGATTATAGCTATTGGATCAAACCTGGGAGGAGTGTATAAGAACTTAAGACCAAAGAACTTCATGCATTCTATCTGCCCTTTAGGGGCAGCTGACTGACAGTCAGGTAAAGTGCGCACAATGACACACACACTTCAAGGTGAAACAAAACCAGAGAAATAGGAGCAGGTTCTGGAAATTCCCACTTTAACAGCATTTTCTGATAGTCTAAGAAATATCAGTGTTCTCCGAATCAAAGCACTGGCACATTGTAGGGAAAAGTCTCAGAAAGAACACCATCCTGTGA
>NC_056748.1:837239368-837289368 GCF_019279795.1 Protopterus annectens | reverse complement strand
ACGCAGTCTCCCATAAAATCATTGCTTGCCTGCATAGAGGATAAGAATGTGTTCCCCTTGCTTGTTGATGTACCACATGACAGTTGTGTTGTCTGTTAGAATCAACACCTGCCCTGGAAGAAGTAACTCCTTGAAAGCCATCAATGCAAACTGGACTGCTAACATCTCCTTCATGTTGATATCTAGATGCTGTAGTCTGGCAGGCCACTTGTCTTGTATCCACTTTCCATTTAGATGAGCTCCCCAAGCATGTCCGAGGCATCTGTCGTTAAAATCTGACCCCTGGCCCGGGTCACAGAGAGTCCCTTGTTTAGGTGACATTCCTGAGCCCACCACAAAATTCCTTTTGAAGGCAAGGTATTATTTGAATGACAGTGTCCAAATCCTGGCAGTGCTGTGTCCATACATTTTGAGATACCATTGCAGCTTCCTCATATGCAGTTTGGCATTGGGAAGCACCAGAATACAAGATGCCATGAACCCTAATGCTTGAAGGACTGTCCTTGCAGTCAGCACGGACTGATGAGATAGTTGATGGAAGTAAAGTGACAGACTCTTTTGTTTGTCCGGGGTTAAAAAGGCCATCTGGGCTGCTGTATTCAGTCTCACACCCAGAAAGCACATGTCTTGAGAGGGTACTAGACTGGACTTTATTTCGCTCACAGAATACCCTAGGCATCTTAGCACTGCTATGACATATTCCAGATGCTGTAGAAGGTCTTCCTTTTCTTGAGCCAGAATCAGGCAGTCGTCCAAGTAAGGATAGATTTGAATTCCTTGAAGCCTGAAGTAAGCTATCACTGGAGCCAGAACCTTTGTGAATACTCTGGGCGCAGTAGATAAGCCAAAGGGCAATGCAGAGAACTGATAATGAAAATCTCCAGTTCAAACGCAGATACTTTTCCCGCAACTTAGCCTTATAGGCACATGAAGGTAAGCTTCCTTGAGATCCAAAGTTACCATCCAGTGATCTTGCCCAGCAGAGGTACCAGTTTCTGTAACGCCAACATCTTGAACTTGGGAATGTCCAGATAAGTGTTGAGGATAGATAAATCCAAAATTGGTCTCCACGTGTTCCCCTTCTTTGATACTAGGAACAGGCCAGAATAAAATCCTAGGCCCCTTCCTCACACAGGGCCTGGCTGAACGGCCCCTACCTCGAGTCACTGAGAACCTTGCTTGTGAGCCTCTTTCTTTGTGGAGGAGGAACATCTGGCATGCCTTTGAAAGGGGGGATTGTATGGAAATAAAATCTGTAACCGTGGGTGAATGATATCCAGCACCCATCTGTCTTGAGTCATTAAATCCCAATTTTCTTTGAAAAGAGACAATCTTCCTCCCAAAGGAGCTGCCAGACGAGAATCCACTGGCAGCTGAAAAGGCAGGTCATTGGGTCTGTTACGAAAGGACTGACCCCTGCCCTCACCAGAAGTCTGAGCAGGTGAACTTCCCGATCTAGGCCTAAAGAACCTTGAGCCCTGCCCCTACCAGCTAGACCTACCCCTAGACTGGGAATCATAAGCAGGATATGTCCACCCCTTAGCAGGCCAATTTCTACTAAACTTGGAGGCTGCACCTGCAAAAATCTTTAACAGTCTGCATAGACTTAGCTTTGTCCTCCATTTTCTTTAAAACTGCTTCCACAGGCGTCCAAACAACACATCAGACTGTAAAGGAGCATCCAAAATCCTTGTCTTAACATGCTCAGCTAAATTCTGATCCTTCAACCAGGCATGCCGAAGAACAGAACTAGTAGGGAGCCACCCTCGAGGAGGCCTGAACAGCATCAAAACCACATTGCAAAGAATGCTTACCCACTTGTTCAGACACATGAACCAAATCCAGCAACTTCACTCAATACCTTCCCCAAAGCATCCACCTTAGATTTCAATTGTGAAAGGAGATAATTTGATATTTACATATGAAACTGACAATTCAACCCTCATGGCTAGAGTGGAAGAAGTATAACTTTTTTCCCCACCTATCCAAAGCCCTTGCCTCCTTATCAGAGGGTACAGGATTTTTAACCACAGAAGCTTTAACACCTTTAGGCCCCTGAGAAACAGTTTCTGGGTCCGCCCTGGGACTCTTAAACAAATACTTATGAGCTTCGGGCACCCTATAATACCTATCAGGCTTAACAGGAGCAGGAGGCAAAGAATCAGGGTTCAGAGAAGCCTCAGCAAAAACATCCTCCACCACATTCAACACAGGAGGAATAGCTAAGGGCCTATGCTGGGGCAAAAACAAGAATTCCCTAAGCCTTTTTCTGGAATCAGAGTAATCTTGGCCTTCCCATTTAAAGTGCTCCCTCATGGAATGAAGAGTCTCTGAAAATGAAAAATCCTCAGGAGGAGAAGCTGAAGGAGTGGGAAACATCCACATCAGAATCAGAATAAGTAGGAACTCCTGCAAGTCTTCCACAGAAGACTCTGAAGCCTGTGAACACTGTTCAAAACTATCAAACTCCTGTTCCACCCTAGGCCTCTTATCAGGTGGGGCATAGAACCTCTAATCGAGTAATCAAATCTTCTGCCATTTTAAGCATATGTTTCTTAGGCACAGAGCCGAAATGCTAGGAGAAGCCCCACGAAGCTGAACTTGGCCTTCCTCTAAAGAAGCTTTGGCAACAGAAGGAGAGGCCCTAACTACCTTGGGAAGAGAGGGAAGAACAGTTACCTGAGAAGCCCCTCAGCCTGGCCTACCTCCTGAGAGGCACATCCTGTAACAGTAAAGATCTGCCTGAGACTCCATAGAGACTCCTGGCAAAACCTCTGGCTCCCTGAGCCTTCTAAAGAACCGACGTCCGGGACTGCCGGTTCCTCACCCTAGGCTTCACTGTTTTGTCCTTGCGCTTCTGATGAAAGGGGCCCGGGGCATCCGAGGCATTTTATAATTGCAACGCTTCCCAAACACTAACCTGGCACAATCAAGCCTCCTCTTAATAGTGCGCTTGTTAAATCTAGCACAAGAGCGCAACCAACAACGCCGTGCTCAGGCCCTAAACAAGGTATACACAATGTATGATAATCCCTATGGGTATCTGTTCCCACAAGAAATACAGTTATTCACTTTTTCTGACATCCGTTTAAAAACTGAGGCAAGATTCTTTTTCAAATTTTGTTTGCCAAATAAACGTAACCATGCTTTCTCCTTTTTTTGGGGGTTTGGAAAATACGGTAAGCTTTTCGGGCCCCAAAACCCCCTTGGATGAATAAGGATTGCTAAAGGAATTTCCTGAAAAAAATAAGTGGTTGACTCCTAGGGCAAAACTTTTTGGGTTTAAAAAAGGGAACCCTCCAAACAAAAATTTCCGGGTCTCGGGTTAAAGGGAGGAAAATCAATTTTCCCAAATGAAGTTAACCCTGACGGGTTTTCAATTAGTTTTAACCTCTTGGCCCCGGGAAGGTGGAGAAGAATATCTTTTAAAATTAAAATTTTTGAAATAAAAACCATTATAATGCTGAATATTCCAAATGTCCATTAAGAAGCCCTTTTCCCCAAATTGGTCTTTCCAGCTAAATTTTTTGAAGTTTAGCCATTAATTTTATTTGGAAAGTTTTTCCCGGGAAATCAATTTTACATTTCAATGCATTTTCACTAGTGCTTTTTTTTTGTGAGAAATTCCTATTAAGGCCATTTGGAACTCCTACTACGTTTTTGGGCCTGGGTTTAGAATCCTTTCTTTTCTTATTTTCGAAGATTTATTAATTAAATAACACAAATTTTCCAAAAAAAAAGGGGGGCCCATTTCCACGGGGGGTTACCTTTCAAATTTCTTGGAGTTTGGGGGGGGGACAAAAACTTCCCCTCCCCATGGGTTATCTAAAGGAAGTTCAAACACCCTTTTCCTAATTTTGTGCCGCCAATATTTTTTTTTACAAACTATTCATCTATTTTTTTTTTTTAAAAAAAAAGGTCTTCTATGAAAAAGGTGGGTACCCCTTTTTGTTTTCCAATAATTTGGGGTATTTCTTCCTTAAAATCCCTTGATTGAAAACAAAAAATCACCTGCCAGATTTTTTTTTTGGGGAATTTTTCTGAGCCTACCTTTGGAATCTTTAATTGTCCATCCATATGTCCATCCTGGTTTGGCTGGCTACTGGTTTGCTGAAAGGCAAGCCCCTGTTTGACTGGCTTGCTTGGGCCCACCACAGGAATTCCTTTTGAAGGCATGGAATGAGTGGTATCAAAGCTTCTAGGCTGTGATTGTGCTGAGACCATAAACTCCTTAGGTACCATTGTAGTTCTCATATGCAGCCTTGCTTGTGGAATCAGAAGAATGCACGATGCCATGTAACCCAGGGCCTGCAGGATTTTCCTTGCAGTCATCTGAGTTTGCTTTGTTAGTTTTTTGAAGTAATCCGGTAGTTGTCTTTGTTTTTCTTCTGTGAGAAAAGCCATTTGGGTGGTTGTATCTAGTTCCGCACCCAGAAAAGTTATTCTTTGGGATGGCACAAGCCTTGACTTGTGAATGTTGACAGTGTATCCCAAAGATTGCAGTAGGCGGATGGCATAATTCAAATGTTCTTAGAAGGCCAATTTCTGCTAAATCTTGGTGGTTGTACCTGGAGGAAATCTTTGACTGTTTGTACAGATTTTGCCTTTTCCTCAAATTTCTTTAAGACCTCTTGGGCAGTGGAGCCAAATAACTTTTGCTTTTCCAGTGGAGCATCCAGAAGCTTAGCCTTAACCTGATCTGGCAGAGATTGTTCCTTCAGCCAGGCATGTCTACGTATGACCACCTGTCATTGCTGACCTACATGAAGCTTCCAATGCATCATAACCACACTGCAAGAAATGGTTGCTAACCTGTTGTGAATTATGTACCAGATCCTGAAGTGACTTGCGATCTAGGGGTTCAGGCGAAGACAGTTTTTTCTGCAATTCATCTAACAAATACTCTTGGTACTGTATCATATGAAATTGACAATTTAAAGCCCTCATAGACAGAGTGGAAGTAGTGTACACTTTTTTACCCCATCTCTCTAAAGCCCTGGACTCCCTTTCAGAGGGGAGTGGATTTTTAGAAGTGGCAGCTGCAACCCCTTTAGGACCCTGGGAAATAGTTTCTGGGCCGAGTGGGCCTTGTAAAGGAAATGATGCGAGTCCGGGACCCTGTAGTACCTATCGGGTTTAACAGGAGCCGGAAGAAGGGCGTCAGGGGTAGTGCTAGACTCAGAATACACATCATCAATGACACTTAAAACAGGAGGAATAGCCAAAGGTCTATGCTGAGGTAAATGAAGTCCTTAATCTCTTCCTGGAATCTGAGAATTCCTGGCCCTGCCATTGGAAATGCTCTCTTGTGGAGTGAAGGGTCTCCCCAAAGGACAGCTCTTCAGGAGGGGAGGCAGAGGGAATAGATTCCTCTGCATCAGAATCCTCGTAGGCCATGAAGGCCTCCTCCTGGTAGTCTGATAGAGCAGAGCCATCAGAGGCCTCAGAGGACTGAGGTTCAGCAGACTCAACCCTGGGCCTTTTGTCTAGTGGGGGTTGAGAGCCCCTAATTACGGAAATAAGGTCCTCAGCCAAACTTAGTACCCGAGAACCTGTAGAGGATCCCTGAGAAATAGACTTTGGAGGCAGAGTTTTTTGCTGCTTAGCAGCTTTAGCCCTAGTGAAAGCTTTTATGGACATGGATGCAGGGGGCCTGGCTGCCCCATGTGCTGGAGTAGTTTTGTCTAGGGGAATGGTGTCGGTAGGCTCCTGAACACCGATTTCAGAGGGTAATTCAATAACCGACTCAGAAAAGGCCTCCGGGACAGAGGCTGTCGGTTGAGCGGTTTCTACGGACGGAAGTACCAAGGACTCTGTTTCAGCCGAGACAGAGACACTTGCGGCAGGCCTGGGAGCGGTTTCAGCCGAAACCGCGGTCCGCAAGTGTCGGTCCTTGTCCTTCCGTTTCTTGGTTAAATGAGAAGTCGGAGTCTCCGACGGCATTTTATAAGAGAAACTAGCCCCCAAAAATTCCTCTGCAAACTCCGACCAACGCCTAAGAGTGCGTCGATTAAAGGAGGCACAGGCAGTACAGGCAGAGACGTCGTGGTCTGGGCCTAGGCAGGGGAGGCAGTAGGAATGGAAATTCTTATGAGGTATTTGTTTCCCACAAGTCAAGCAATTATTAACTAAGCGTTTGATCTGACATCGGCTGAGGCAAGAAAGAGTCCCCAACGGGGTACTTAGCTTTTTGAAGTCTTCGGTAGCTGAAGTTACAGGAGCTGGCCGACCGGCACTTGCGAACTGCTTCTGCTTCGGGCACCATGCGGCAAGAAAGACTGGGGAAGATGGCGTCGGCTGATGCTTTTATACCCCAGGCGCTCTAATGTCGGTGAAGGGGAGACATCAGCCGACGCTGGACCCAGACTTTGGAATCTGGCCGACCGAAGGGCTGCCTGAGGCAGAACAACCCATATGTAAGGACTGCAGATGCATCCTTGAAGGACATCTCCAAGTGGCTGCTTCCAAAATATCCTTGGAAGGAACTCCTCTGAGGAAGGCTGCAGAGGTGGCTGTGGCCCTGGTGGAATGAGTTCTAATGCCCGTAGGTACAGTTTTGCCATGAAAGGAATAGCAAAAGCGTATGCAGTGGGCTATCCATTTTAAGATTGTCTGTTTGGAAATTGGCTTTCCTTGAGCTCCTACCGCATAGGACACAGAGCTGTTCTGATTTTCTGAAAGGCTTTGTTCTGTCCAAATAATAACGTAGTTGTCTGTGGATGTCCAAGGAATGTAGTAATCTCTCCCCTTTGTTTTGAGGATTAGGATAAAAAGTAGGTAAATGTATGGCCTGATTTAAAGCTACCCTGGATACCACTTTAGGCATAAAGGACGGGTTGGTTCGTAAGGAAACTCTATCCTGATGGAAGATAAAAGGCTGGACAGCCATGAGAGCCTGTAGTTCTGAAACTCTATGAGCTGAGGGGATAGACAGAAGGAAAGCTGTTTTCCAGGACAAATATTGCAAATCTGATGAGGCAGCTGGCTCAAAGGGAGGCAAGGTCAGTTTTTCCAGAATGAAATTAAGATCCCAAGCAGATATTGGTTGTTTCCTTGGAGGTCTTAAATTCTTAGCCACTCTGAGGAACTGTCTTAAGAGAGGGTGAGAGAATAAAGGTGGATCAGTGTTGTATTCTGCAGAAATGGTTGAGGCATGGATTTTGATGGGAGGAGAATGAAATTCCACTGCATAGCAGTTCAGCCAAATATTGTAGTATTTGAAGTAAATTCAGTTTTCCAGGATCCTGGCCCTTTTTCTCATTCCAGACACAAAAACGTTTCCATTTTGCGGAGTAAGCTTTTCTAGTTGATGGCCTTCTGGCCTCCAAAATGACATCCTGCACCTCCTTGGAGAGTAGGGCCTGTTGTGATGCTAAGGAATCTTCCATGCGGCTAGATTGAGTGTTTTTAGCTGGATGTGAAGAGTTTTGAAGCTGTGCAGAGTCAGAAGAAGAGGCATTAGAGGCAGGGTCCATGGTGGGGAATGAGTCAGGCTCCTCAGGAGTGGGTACCAGTGTTGCCTTGGCTAGTCCGGAGCAATGAGAATCATCTTTGGTCTGTCTGCTCTGGTTTTCAATAGAACTTTGGGCAGCAGAGGAAGAGGTGGGAAGGCATAAACTGTCATTGATGTCCAACTGGAAGAGAGAGCGTCCACTCTCCAGGCCTTTGGATGGAAAATCCTTGAGCAGAATTTTGTAAATTGATTTTTGTGGGAGGCAAAGAGATCTATGTCTGGCCTTCCCCATTCTTGGATTATTTCTGTAAAAACTTTTGGATGCAATTTCCATTCGTGGGGATCTGTCATATTCCTGCTTTGGTTGTCTGCCAGCGTGTTTTCCTTGCCTGGCAAGTACTGTGCTTGTAGTTCCATTTGTAAGTCCATGGCCATGTTCCAAAGTGACATGGCCAGTCTGCATAGGGGGTAAGAATGTGTTCCTCCCTGTTTATGTACCACATAACTGTGGTGTTGACCGTTCTTATCAATAGTTGACCTGGTTGTAGAAGGTCCTTGAAAGCTATAATAGCATTTATTACTGCTAGCATTTCTTTTTGACTGATGTGAAGGTGCTTTTCTTTTTGGGACCATTTGCCCTGAATGCACTGATCTGTCATGTGCGCCCCCCAGGCGTAGTCCGAGGCTTCTGTTGTGATGACATGATTTGCTTGAGGCTTGCTGAATGGAAGACCTGTGTTTGACATGCTTGAGCCCACCACAGAAATTCCTTTTGCAGACCTAGAATTAGTGGTATTATTGTTTCCAAACTGTGGCTGTGTTGAGACCATATGTTTTTCAGGTACCATTGTAGTTTCCTCATATGCAGCTTTGCACATGGGATTAGTAAGATGCAAGATGCCATGAATCCCAGAGCCTGCAGGATTTTCCTTGCAGTCAGCCTGGTGCAATTTGCTAGTGTTCTGAAGTATTGAATTAGTTGCCCCTGCTTCTCTGGCATGAGGTAGGCAAATCTGGGTGTTTGTGTCCAAATTGGCACCCAGGAAAATTATCTTCCAAGAGGGTATTACCCTTGATTTCTTTTTGTTGACTGCGTATCCCAGAGAGTTCAACAACATTATTACATAAGCCAGATGTTTCAGAAGAATGTGCTTGCTGTCCGCTTGGATCAGGCAGTCGTCCAAATAGGGGTATATTTGTATCCCTTGAAGTCTGCAGTAGGCAATTAATGATGCCAGGCATTTCGTGAATACTCTGGGCACAGTAGATAAGCCAAAGGGCAATGCAGAGAATTGATAATGGGTTGAACATGCAAGAAATCTGAGTTACTTTCTGCAATTTTGTCTGATTGGGACATGCAGGTATGCCTCCTTGAGGTCCAGTGTTACCAGCCAAGACTCCTTGCCCAGCATGGGAAGAAGTTGCTGTAGAGCGAGTATCTTGAATTTTGGTACGAGTAGAAATGTGTTTAGGATGGATAGGTCCAAAATAGGTCTCCAATCTTTTCCCTTCCTTGGCACCAGAAATAGCCTGGAATAAAAACCTTGACCTTGTTCATGCATAGGTAACTCTTGAATAGCTTTCATGTTTATGAGATCTGTAATTTGCCTTTGTGCCTCTGCCCTTTGATTTTGTGGCAGGTTTGGCATGCCTCTCATTTTTGGAAGGGTGTGAAAATGGAATTTGTAGCCTCTCTTTATAATGTCCAGGATCCATTTGTCCTTTGTGACAATATGCCAATTTTTTGAAAATAATGCCAGCTTTCCTCCTAAGGGGGCTGCCATTTGAGACTTGGTTGGCATGCAAAGGGGAAAGTCATTGGGTTTGCTTTCTGAAAGATTGCGAGTTATCCTCACCACCTCTTTGTGTAGGAGCTTGCCATTGTCTGCCTTTTAAACGATACTTGTGATTGTCCTCTGCCCCTCGGGCGCCTGTATCTGCCTCTTTGGGGTCTGCCCGTGGCAGGAAAGGACCAGTTTTTGGAAGGCCAATTTCTACTAAAAAGTGGGGGGTTGTACATGTAGAAATTCTTTCACAGTTTGCATTGATTTAGCCTTTTCCTCCATTTTCCTTAATACCTCCTCAGCATTAGCACCAAATAGAACATTCTTTTGAAGAAGGGCGTCTAGTAATTTAGCTTTGACATGATCAGGCAAGGCTTGTTCCTTGAGCCAGGCATGCCTACGCATGACTGATCCTGTAACAGCAGCTCTACATGAAGCCTCTAGAGCATCAAAACCACATTGTAAGGTATGCTTACCCACTTGTTCTGCACTATGCATCAAATCCTGCAACTCCTTCAAGTCTGGTTGTTCAGGTTGTGACATTTCACTTTTTAATTGTGATAACAAAAACTGTTGGTATTTTAGCATATGAAACTGACAGTTTAAGGCCCTCATGGATAAGGTAGCAGAGGTATATACCTTTTTTCCCCACCTTTCTAAGGATCTGGAATCTCTCTCGGAAGGTAATGGATTTTTAGCAATGGAGGCCTTAACTCCCTTGGGACCCTGTGAGATGGTTTCTGGGTCAGCAGCATGGCTTTTGTATAGAAATTGGTGTGAGTCAGGAACCCTGTAGTACCAGTCAGGCTTAACTGGAGCTGGAGGTAGAGAGTCCGGGTTAAGGCAGGCCTCCGAGTAATCATCATCTAGGATGTCCAAGACAGGAGGTATAGCCAGAGTCCTGTGCTGAGGTAGCAAGAGAAATTCCCAGAGCCTTTTCTTGGAATCTGAATAATCTTGGCCTTCCCAGTGGAAGTGTTCCCTTAAGGTATGCAAGGTTTCCCCAAATGAGTAATCCTCAGGGGGGGATACAGAAGGGATGGATTCCTCCGCATCAGAGTCTTCAAAAGGGGAGTAAGAATGTTCCTGATCAGAGTGCTCTGAAATAATGGAGCCCTGATCAGAGGAGGGGGAATCTGCCTCCACTCTGGGCCTTTTGTCCAGTGGGGGCTGAGAACCTCTGATAAGAGTAATTAAATCCTCAGCCATTTTAAGCATCTGTTTCTTAGGCATGGGGCCTGGAGATGGGCCCTGTGTAGCTGGTCTCAGAGTGCATGGTTGCTTTAGACTTAGTGAAAGCCTTTATGGAGAAAGAGGAAGGTCTGAAGACACCTTGAGTGGAGGTGGACCTTGTCCACATTCTGAGTTTCAACGCCAAGAGTGGCTTCGGTATCTGTAGTCAGAGTGTGGGCCAAGGAGCCTGCGACCTCGGGCACAGGAGACACAGTCAAAGAAGTGTCGTCGGTAGTCAGGGGCTGCGTAGGTGCCTCGCTGAGAACCGGACCACGTGTAGTCGGCTTTGGCGTGTTGTCGGTAGAGGCCGCGGACCTCGTGTCTGTCCTTATCTTTGCGTTTTTTAGACAAAACTGGAGTCGGAGTATCCGACGACATAGTATAGTTAAATGCTTTCCCAAAATAATGCTGGGCGAACTCCGCCCGACGCTTAACCGTGCGTTTGTTGAATGTAGCACAAACGCGACAGACCGAGACGTCGTGGTCTGGGCCTAAACAAGGTATACAGAGGGAATGGAAATCCTTAGCAGTATTTGCTTCCCACAAGAAATACAATTATTAACTTTGTCTGACATCGGTCTGAGGCAAGAAAAGTTTCCCCAACGGGGTACTTGGCTTTTAAGAAGACTTCGGTTTCCAAATTTTCGTAATCTCAGGAGCTGGCCGACCGGCACTTGCTAACTGCTTCTGCTTCGGGCACTGCGTGCCAAGAAAGACTGAAGAAAATGGCGTCTGCTGGTTCCTTTATACCCCTGTCGCACTGACGTCAGGGAAGAAGAGACTACAACCGACGCCGGACCTAGACTTTGGAATTCGGCCGACCGAGGACCCGCCTGATGGCAGGAGAACCCATCTGTTATGGCTGCAGCTGTATGCACGATGAACATCCTGTAAGAAATCTTTCACAGTTTGCATTGACTTTGTTTGGTGTTAAGGTAGAAGAGGATTTAAAGAAAATTCAGGATAAAAGCAAAGTATCATGCTGTAGTGGAGCATCCAATAATTTCATTTTACCATGGCCAGGTAAACTTTGTTCTTTCAACAAAGCATGTCTTCGAATAACTGAGCCTGTAACTGCGGCTCTACAAGAAACCTCTAATGAATCAAAACCACATTACAGAGTATGCTTTCCCACTTGTTTAACTGCATGCAATAAATCCTGCATTTCGTTACAGTCAGGACCTTCTGTATTTGTAACCATTTTCTGCTTTAACAATGACATGAGATACTGCTGATATTTAAGCATGTGAAACTGACAGTTTAAAGCTCATACAGCTAAAGTAGCAGAAGTGTAAACGTTTTACCCCCATCTGTCCAGAGCTCTGGAATCCCTATCTGAGGGGACAGGATTTTGGCAGTGGAAGCTTTAACCCCTTTTGGACCCTGAGAAATAAATAGTTTCTGGGTCCGCAGCGGGGTTTTTGTAAAGAAATTTATGAGAGTCAGGGACCCTGTAGTATCTGTCTGGCTTTACTGGTGCAGGGGGTAAAGAATCTGGAGACAGACTGGATTCAGAAAAAACATCATCAACAATATCAAGCACAGGGGGGATAGCCAAGGGCCTGTGTTGAGGCAACAGAAGGAAATCTGAGCCTTTTTCTTGGATTCTGAGTAATACTGGCTCTCCCAATGGAAGTGTTCCCTCATGGTGTGCAGGGTTTCCCCAAAAGAGTAATCCTCAGGCGGTGAGGCTGAAGGAATGGACTCTTCAGCATCAGAGTCCTCATAGGGAGGGAGAGAGTAGCCCTGGTCAGAGGAAGAATCAGAAGAAATGGAAACCTGATCAGAGGAATCATAATCAGTGTCTCGCCTAGGCCTTTTGTCAGGAGGGGGATGGGAGCCCCTGATAAGGTCTTCGGCCACTTTAAGCATCTGTTTCTTAGGCATGGATGACTGTTCTGGAGAATGCTGCACTTGTTTCTTTGTCTTTAATGGTGGTTTTGACTTTGCCTTTGCTCCTGTAGTAGCTTTAAATTGTAAGCTGTGAAGGTATGAAAACATCCTCAGAAGACTGTGCCTGCTCAGTGGCTCCGGACCCATCTGAAGGTATATTTTCCGTATGCCCAATACCTTGAGTTTCCACAGGCCTCTGTGTCTCCACGTGGCTGTCAGCTGCGGCCTGTGGCTCTGAGGTAGCGGGTGGCAGAGGCTGCGAAGGCGCCTCACTGAGAACTGGTGACTGGCCTAGAAGAGGCTTGGTCAGTTTTGGACCTCTGATGCCTGTCTTTTTCTTGGTCTTTGCGCTTTTTTATACATTCCGGTCGTCGGTTGTTCCGACGGCATTATGTAATTAAATCTTCGTCCAAAATAATGTAAAGCAAAATCAAACCGATGTTTAATAGTGCATTTATTAAATCTAGCATAAAACCGACAACTAGTGACGTCGTGGTCAGGGTCTAGGCAAAGAATGCAGTAAGAGTGGAAGTCCTTATGAGGTATTTGCTTCCCACAAGAAATACGATTATTAACTTTTACCGACATCGGTCTGGAGCAAGAAAAAAAGTTTCCCCAACGGGCTACTTAGCTTTATTGAAGACTTTGGTTCTGAAATTCAATTTTGAAAATCTCAGGAGTCAGCCGACCGGCACTTGCGAACTGCTTATGCTTCGGGCACCACGCGGCAAGAAAGACTGGAGAAAATGGCGTTGGTTGCAACTTTTACACCCCTGGCGCACTGACGCCAGGGAAGAGGCGACAGCAACAGACACTGGGCCAAGACTTTGGAACTCGGGCCGACTTCAAGTCGCCTGCCAGCAGGATAAACCCAAGTGCAATGACTGCAACAGTGAAACACGATGAACATTAAAAGAATTTAGCTACAATAAGGGCCAGACTATGAATAGTTCGGGCGTTGAACAAAGCACAAAACCGACAGCGAGGTACACTGTGGTCTGGGCCTAAACAGGTGACGCAGTAAGAATGGAAATCTCGGTGTGGTATTTGCTTTCCATAGGCGAGACAATTGTTAACTTTTTCTGACATCAGTTAGAGCAAGAAAAAAGGATCCCCAATGGGGTACTTAGCTTTAGAAGACTTCAGGATGATTCAATTCGGAAACGAAAACTCAGGTAGCGGCCGACTGGCACTCGTGCAAACTGCTTCTGCTTCGGGCTCCTCGGCAAGAAAGACTGGTGTAATGGCGTCAGGTGCCTGTTTCTATACCCCTGACAACCTGATATCAGTCCTGAAGTGACAGCAACCGACGCAGAAATACTAAGTCTCTGGTATTTGGGCCGACTGAGGGCTACCTGCTGGCAGACAACCCAAGTGTGATGACTGCAACAGTGAAACACGAAGAACAGCTGTATTTTACAGTTTTGCCAAACTTAGTAACACAGTTACCAAGTTCAGGCTCAACATTGGGTACAAGTAAGTAAAACACACTAAAACCACTAAAACACAGGAAAATCTAAGTAAATAGGCAAAAAATTAAACATCAGAAAAAAAGAAGTTATGTCTTACCATAACGTTCCATCTGGATTATCGATCTTAATCCATTCTTGACTTGTGGGTGCACGGTTTGATCCTTGGAACCAATCCAGCCGATACATAGCTCGTGTCAGCCCAAAATCTCTAGAGCTACTAGTCTACACAATGCTCCTCCCACATTACCTCAGATCAAGTCTGCAA
The DNA here is from genome assembly GCF_019279795.1 of Protopterus annectens. Taxonomy (NCBI): domain Eukaryota; kingdom Metazoa; phylum Chordata; order Ceratodontiformes; family Protopteridae; genus Protopterus; species Protopterus annectens. The sequence continues at coordinate 837,275,268 of NC_056748.1, read as the reverse complement.
TCATACTGAAGGTGGCACTCTCACTCCAACCAAAAACCTTGTCCAAGATATCCCCAACAATAAAAACTCGGGACAGGATGTTGCTCTACAAGAAATACAAATGTTTGGGCATGCAGGAGAGGTGAAGATTGACAACACAGATAAAGAAGTTATGTATTACCATAACGTTCTATCCGATGTCATTCTTCATCTATTCTTAACTTGCGGGATAGTCTCCCCATCTACCTTAGATCCTGGGTGGCCTTATGGAAGAATATTCCTGAGAACTGTAAAAAGTACAGTTTTGTACCTACCATAAATGTAGATGTTCGAAGATCCACATTGCTGCAGTCCTTACTTATGGGTAGTCCGCGGTCCTCGGTCGGCCCGAATACCAAAGTATTAGGCTGACGTCGGTCATGGGCGCCTAGAACTGACATCAGAGCGTCAGGGTACAAAGGCGCATGACCGACGTCATATCCTCAGTCTTTTCTTGCCCCAGATGTCAGAAGGCCAAACAAGAAAGGCCACAGCCAAAAACAGAATACCTCCCAAAAACATGCCCAACAACAACCATCACCTAAAGCATAGCACCCTGTTAAACTACAGTGGGGAAGGAGGGAGGGTAAATTGGACTGCAGCAATGTGGATCTTCGAACATCTACATTTATGGTAGGTACAAAACTGTACTATGTTCTTCATCTCACATTGCTGCAGTCCTTACTTATGGGTAGAATCCCAAAGCAACGGGAAAGGGAGGTTGGTAAAAATCATAAAGCATTAGGGGCTGCTAAAATGCCCTGTAAAATTGCAGTGGCAAATCCAGCCCTAGACTTAGAATAGAGAGGAAGGTGGTAATGTTTAGAAAAAGTATGCACTGAACTCCAAGTAGCTGCCTCCAAAATGTCTTTTGTAGCTACCCCCCTTAGAAAGGCCGTGGAAGTAGCAGTAGCCCTAGTGGAATGAGGCCTGATACCAGCCGGAATCCCCTTACCATGATGGGAATAACAGAAAGAAATACAAAACCCAATCCATTTAGAAATAGTTTGTTTTGAAACAGGTTTACCCTGTGAACCCAAGGCAAAAGAAACAAACAACTGCTGAGACTGTCTGAACTCCTTGGTTCTGCTCAAATAATAAAGCAACTGCCTGTGAATATCCAAAGTATGCAAAATTTTCTCCCCTTTATTTTGGGGGTTTGCATAAAAAGTAGGCAAATGAATAGTTTGGTTTAAGGCCACACTAGAAACCACTTTAGGCATAAAGGAAGGATTAGTACGCAAAGATATCCTATCCTTATGAAAAATCAGGAAAGGCTCCACTGCCATAAGGGCCTGTAATTCAGAAACCCTTCTTGCAGAGGTAATGGCCAACAAAAAAGCAGTTTTCCATGACAAATACTTTAACTCGGCCGAAGCTGCAGGCTCAAAAGGTTGTAGAGTAAGCTTTTCAAACACAAAATTGAGATCCCAAGCAGGAGTAGGAGCTCTACGTGGGGGTCTTATATTCTTTGCCCCTCTAAGAAATTGCTTAAACAAAGGGTGAGAGAATAAAGGAGGGTCACAATCATAGTGAGCAGAAATGGCTGCAGCATGGACCTTTATCGAGGAGAAAGACAAACCCTTGTCCAATAACTCAGTAAGATATTGAAGAGCAACACTTAAATCAGGTTTGGAGACATCAAAGTCCTTTCCTTTGCTCCAAATAAAAAATCTCCTCCATTTATCAGCGTAAACTTTCCTGGTACTAGGCCTCCTGGCCTCCAAAATAACATTCAAAACTTGTTGAGGAAGCTGAGACCCTACAGAGTCTAAAACAGAATATGCCAGGCTGTTAGATGCAGAGACTGAATCTTGACATTGAGGAAGTGATTGCCCTCTTGTGACAAAAGGTGTGGAATCAAAGGCAGAGGCCATGGAGGTTCTCGTACTAGACTCCTCAGTAGTGGGTACCAGTGTTGTCGAGGCCAATCCGGTGCTATCAAAATCATGGTTGGCTTGTCTTGTCTGGCCTTCAAAAGTACCTTGGGAAGAAGAGGCAGAGGTGGAAAGGCATATACATGCAGATTGTTCCAACTGGATGATAGAGCGTCCACCTTCCAAGCGGTGTGATGAAACATTTTTGTGCAAAACTTTGGCAACTGGTAATTTAGTGGAGAAGCGAACAGATCTATGTCTGGAGTTCCCCATAACACTGTCAATTTTTGAAATACATGAGGATCCAATTTCCACTCGTGAGGATCCACTATTTGTCTGCTCAACACATCTGCTAAGGAGTTCTGTGCTCCTGGTAGAAACCGTGCTTGAAGATTGAGGTGTAGATGGAGAGCAGTTTCCCACAAAATCATCGCTTGTCTGCAAAGAGGGTAAGAATGGGTTCCCCCTTGCTTGTTGATGTACCACATGACAGTAGTGTTGTCTGTTTGAATCAACACCTGCCCTGGGTGAAATAAGTCTTTGAAAGCCATCAATGCAAACTGGACTGCTAACATTTCCTTCAAGTTGATATGCAAATGTTGGGAGTTTGACAGGCCACGTGTCTTGCACCCATTTTCCATTGAGGTGTGCTCCCCAAGCCTTGTCCGAGGCATCTGTCGTTAGAATCTGACTCGCCTCTGGCCGGGTCACAGAGAGTCTCTTGTTTAGGTGACATTCCTGAGCCCACCACAAAAACTCCTTCTGAATGCAAGGTATTATCTGAATGACAGTGTCTAGATCTTGGCAGTGCTGTGTCCATACATTTTTGAGATACCATTGAAGCTTCCTCATATGCAATTTGGCATTGGGAAGCACCAGAATACAAGATGCCATGAACCCCAAGGCTTGAAGGACTGTCCTTGCAGTCAGCCTGGACCGTAGAGACATTTGATGAAAATAAAGAGAAAGGCTTCTTTGTTTGTCCGGGGTCAAAAAGGCCATCTGGGAAGCTATATTCAGTCTCACACCCAGAAAGCACATGTCCTGAGAGGGTACTAGACTGGACTTTGTTTCGTTCACAGAATACCCTAGGCATCAAACACTGCCATCACATACTGTAGATGTTGAAGAAGTTCGTCCTTTTCCTGTGCAATAATCAGGCAATCGTCCAAATAAGGATAAATCTGCATTCCTCTTAGTCTGAAAAAGGCTATCACTGGAGCCAGAACCTTTGTGAACACTCTGGGCGCAGTAGATAAGCCAAAGGGCAATGCAGAGAACTGACAATGTAAATTTCCAGCCCGAAAACGCAGGTACCTCCTGCAACTGGGCCTGATAGGAACATGAAGGTAAGCCTCCTTGAGATCCAGAGTAACCATCCAGTGATCTTTTCCCAACAGAGGTAAAAGCTGTTGTAAAGTCAGCATCTTGAACTTTGGAATGTCCAGATAAGTGTTGAGGATAGATAAATCCAAAATTGGTCTCCACGTGTTCCCTTTCTTTGGAACTAGAAACAGGCGAGAATAAAATCCTAGGCCCACTTCTGACAGAGGAACTGGCTGTATAGCTCCCATTTGAAGAAGTAAAGAAATTTGTTTGTGAGCCTCTATCCTTTGCCGAGGAGGGACGTCTGGCATGCCCTTGAAAGGAGGCATGGTATGGAAATAGAACTTGTAACCTCGGTTTATAATGTCCAATACCCATATGTCCTGGGTAACTAAATGCCAATTTTGTTTGAAAAGAGCCAACTTTCCTCCCAAAGGAGCTGCCAGGCAGGAAGAATCTGGCAGCTGAAAATGCAGGTCATTGGGCCTGTTTACGAAAGGACTGGCCCCTGCCTTCACCAGCAGATTGAGCAGGCGAACTCCATTGTCTCGGCCTGAAGGTACTCTGAGCTCTGCCCCTACCACGCCTAGATCTACCCCTAGACTGAGAATCAGAAGAAGGGTACGTCCACCCCTTAGTAGGCAAATTTCTACTAAACTTTGGAGGTTGTACCTGCAAAAAATCTTTAACAGTCTGCATAGACTTAGCCTTGTCTTCCATTTTCTTTAAGACGGACTCCACAGGAGGACCAAACAAAACTTCAGACTGTAAAGGGGCCTCCAGAATTCTAGACTTAACATGCTCAGACAAATTCTGATCCTTAAGCCAGGCGTGCCTACGAATAACTGAACCAGTTGCAGCCACCCTAGAAGAAGCCTGTAAAGCATCAAAACCACATTGCAAAGAGTGCTTTCCCACCTGTTCAGAAACATGCACTAAATCCTGCAATTCTTTACACTCTATGCCCTCTGCTAAAGCATCCACTTTAGATTTTAGCTGAGAGAGGAGGAAATTCTGATACTTCAACATATGAAACTGGCAGTTCAAAGCTCTCATTGCTAAAGTAGAAGAGGTATACACCTTCTTACCCCATCTATCCAAGGCTCTAGCTTCCTTATCCAGAGGAACCGGATTCTTAACAACAGAGGCTCTAACACCCTTCGGCCCCTGACTAATAGTTTCTGGGTCTGCCCTAGGACTCTTATACAGATATTTATGAGCCTCAGGCACCCTATAATACCCGTCAGGTTTAACTGGAGCAGGAGGCACAGAATCTGGATTAAGGGAAGCCTCCGAGAAAACATCCGAAACAACATCCAAAACCGGAGGTATAGCTAAGGGTCTATGCTGTGGCAAAAACAAGAACTCCCTGAGTCTCTTCCGTGAATCAGAGTAATCCTGTCCTTCCCACTTAAAATGCTCCCTCATGGAATGCAAAGTTTCTGAAAATGAAAAATCCTCTGGAGGAGAAGCAGAAGGAGTGGAACCCTCCGCATCAGAATCAGAATAAGGAGGGAAATCTTGAATGTCTTCAGCAGAAGACTCAGAATCATCTGATGCCTGCTCCAAACTTTCCAACTCTGGCTCCATCCTGGGCCTCTTATCAGGAGGGGGCATAGAACCTCTAATTAAAGTAATCAAATCCTCTGCCATTTTAAGCATGTGCTTTTTAGGCACAGACCCTGAAGAACCAGAACTGACACCAGAGGAAGGCAAAACAGACCTGCCCTTAGAAGGAGCCTTAGGAACAGTAACAGAAGGCCTAACCACCTTAGGCATAGAAGGGAGAATAGTAACCTGAGAGGCCCCTTCAGCCTGGCCTGCCTCCTGAGAGGCCACATCTTGAAAAATCAAAGTTTCCCCCTTTGACTCAACAGAAACTTCAGCCGGATCCAGCTGTTCAGCTGTAGCTTCTAAAGATCCGGCGTCCGTAACAGACGAATCATCCTGCCTAGGCTTTAAAGATTTGTCTTTGCGCTTCTTAGTAGAAGCCGGCGTCGGAACATCCGACGGCATGTTATAATTACACCTCTTGCCAAAGACTAACCTAGCGCAATCTAACCTCCGTTTTATAGTGCGCTTATTAAAACTAGCACAAAACCGACACCCGACTAAGTCGTGCTCCGGTCCCAAACAAGGAATACAAAGCGAGTGGTAATCCCTATGCGGTATCTGTTTCCCACAAGAAATACAATTATTCACTTTTTCTGACATCCGGTAAGTAACTGAGGCAAGAAAAAACAAAAATATTCCCCAACGGGGTACTTAGCCCAACTTGGTATCGGTCTGAAACTCCAAAACCGAAAAATTTCAGAACGCCGAACGGCACTTGCAACGCTGCTTCTGCATCGGACCATGCGGCAAAAAAGACTGAGGATATGACGTCGGTCATGCGCATTTGCACCCTGACGCTCTGATGTCAGTTCTAGGCGCCCATGACCGACGTCAGGCTAATACTTTGGTATTCGGGCCGACCGAGGACCGCGGACTACCCATAAGTAAGGACTGCAGCAATGTGAGATGAAGAACATCCAAAGAACGCTCTCCTCTTGGAGACCATAACCAATTTGTATGGAGTAATAAAATTATGCGAGTTTAGCCTAAGTTGCAGCTGCACAAATTTCTGACCTAGAAGCCTTAGAATAAAAAACAGCTGAAGTCACCACAGATCTGGTAGAATATGCCTTCACTGGCATAGGGAGTCAAGTTTTCTTTCGTGTAAATGAAGGGAATGCAATCCCTTAACCATCTAGACAGAGTAACTTTAGACACGTCTGCCTAAGGTTGCACTTGCAAAAGGACACAAATAACTGTTCCGACTATCTAAGTTGCTTAGTTCTATCCAGATAAAAAAGCAACTGCCTGTGCACATCCAGAAGGTGCAGGTAGTATATTCCTTTATTAGAAAATTTTGGGAAAAATGCTGTCAAGTCTATGGATTGACTGATAATGTCTCTGAAATCATTTTAGGAAGGAAGGGTAGGTTTGTTCCAAGTGATACTCTATCTTTATGGAAAACTAAATAAGGGGCTTTAGAACAGAACAGAGCCTACAATTCGCAGACTTGTCTTGCTGAAGTGACAAGCTATGATAAGCACTGCTTTCCAAGAAATAAATTTTTAGTTACAGATAGCTGCAGGTTCAAATGAAGAATGTAAGGGATTGCAATACAATAGTCAAGTCCAATGGCACTAGCGGATCCTTGAAAGGGGGGCTTTAAACGGATGGTGCCTTTAAGAAAAACCTTACAAAGCCTGTGGGAGATTAAAGGCTGGACACAGATACCATTATGGAAAATTGAAATAGTTGCCAAGATACAGGAAATTCTGCTTCTACAATCAAGGTTATCAAAAATGGTAGCTAGAAACTTTAGAACTTCCCAAATAGAAGATCTTCCATTTACTACTGTAGAGACTCCGGGTGAATGGTTATTGGGATGCCAACATGTGTCATACAGGAGATGGGATGTCATTATGCCTGGCAACTAACAGAAGTGGAGAAACCAAGCAGTCAGCCTGAGGGTCTGTAGACTGGGGTGCACTAGTCCCTGAAGATGGAACAAAGTCTGGAACTGGATCCAGAATCCACAGGTGGTGAAGTAGGTGAGACCAAAGGAAGGGAAGCCATATTTGTAGAGGCTAGTACAGTGCAATGAGGATTACTTTGCTTCTTAACCAAGCTGCTTTCTTGAGGAACTGAGGGATCAGAGGGACAGGGGGAAAGGGGAGCCAGGGGCCAATCGAGGAGAACAGCATCTCTGGGGGGACTCCCCCCTGATGGGGAATTAGGGCAAAGTAGCTTCTACACTTGTTGTTCAGGGGTGAAGCAAACAGGTCCCAGCAAGGTTGGCCCAGAGAAGAAAGATCTTCTCTGCTACTCTGGAGTTCAGAAACCACTCGTGAGGCATGAGGATGCATCTGCTTAGTTTGTCCGCAAGCCCAATCCCATTTGAACTTCCAGGTTGTGTGTTGCTATACGAAAGCGGTTGGAAGTCTAGGCCTATTGCCACACTTAGAGCTTCTCGAAACAGTGGATAGGACTTTGTTCCCCCTCGTTTGTTGATGTACCAGACTACGGACATGTTTACTTGAATAGCCATCGTCCCTTGAGTTAATACAGGATGAAACACTTGCAATGCTAGAGGCACTATCCTTAGCCCTAAAATGTTTATATGCAAACTGGCCTTGGAGGGGGACCAAGTGCCTTGGACTGTCTTCCGAAAATAATGCCCTCCCAACCCAATCTGGGAAGCATCTGTGGTCACCATGGCCTTGGGCTGCGGGGAGACAAAGGAGCAGCCTAGAAAAATCTCCTTAGATCGCATCCACCAGGCTAAGTTATTTTTGCATCAGATGGATATGAAGATCAAATAACTCATGGGGTGGGTTAAAATAGACCATTGGTTCACAAGTAGCCACTGGAGAAGTCTCATGTGAAATCTTACCACTGGAACTAATGTAATCTCTACTCCCATGAAGCCCAATACCTGCAGAATCTGCTGAGCTGGAATTTTGTTTGAGCAAAGGAGAGGGTGAACCTGCGACTGACTTTTCTGCAACCTGTGGAGGGAAGTGATCCCACCCAAGAATGAGTAAAGAGACCAGCTCCAATGAATTCCATAGCCTGAGAAGGGGTTAGTTGAGACATTGCAAGACTGACAGTAATACCAAAATGAAGTCCATAGTTTGTAATAGTAGATGCCTGGTGGAAGCGGTGAGGAGTCAGTCATCTAGATAAGACAACACTTGCAATCTGTGAGGCCTCATATGTGCTGTGACAACTTTCATGCATTTGATTAACATCCTGGGAACTGTGGTGAGACCAAAGGGCAGCACTCTGAATTGGTAATGACTGGCTCCTAGCCGGCAGCAGAGAAACTCTCCTTTAGTGTTTGTCCATCTTTATGCGGGAATACGAGTCTTGAAATTCAACAGAACACATCAAATCATTTTCCTCTAAGAAAGGAAGAACTTGACTGAACCATGACCATCTGGAATTTTGACTGCTGAACAAATTTGTTCAGAATACTAAGATCCAAAATTGGTCTCCAGTCCCCTGTTTTCTTTGGCACTAAAGAATCTTTAGTAAAACCCGGATACTAATGGGTCTGGTGGAACTTCTTGGATGACTTCTTCTGTATATCTAATGCTTCTTGATCTCTCTGACTGGGTGGAACGTCTGGGAGTCTTGCTGGGGGTTCTCTGGTAAAGAGTGAAAGGGATAAGAACCTCTGGAAATGATCCATAGCACCCAGGCATTAGTGGTTGTGTGTCGCCAGGCATTTGGGCACAAAGAAAATCTTCCACTGACTGCCTCCAAAGGTAAGCAGTCGGGGCCCCTTTCAGGAGTTCTGGTAGGGTTAACCAGAGAAGGAGTCCCTGGAACCCTGATTCTGCAGACGACCTCTGCCTCTAGGACAGCGCCTTCCATTGCAACTCTCCCCTAAGCCTCAAGGGGAGTCTGAACCATGTGTGTTCTGGAAAGGCTTCTGGGACTTCAGGAATCAAGAGTGGCAAGATGTGGTTCAAGGAGTAGCATCGTTGAGGACTGGAAAAATGTACGCCCACAGCAGGCAGTCTTGCCACTCTTTTCACACCTACATAAAATTTCCTTTACTTTGGATCTAAACAAAAAGGATCCATCAAAGACAACACTGATGAGGGAAGACAACTAGTTGTGCAAACTCAGGGAGGAGCATCCAAGTGTGTCTTCCAACAGCATCACTTGTACCTGCTGACCTGGTTGCCCCTACAGCTGCATGTGCAATTAGCCTCATGGATGAATTCAAAATAGATTCCAAGATAGCCAATTGGGAGGTCACTTTTTTCTGGACCCCCTCAGCAACTGCTCCCACCAGGGTATCGGAAAGCTCCATGACCAGGTCCCTCTGGAGTCTAGTAAAAGTGTGCCAAAAAATTCCAAGTCCTGATAGAGAAGGTCGATGACACACAGACCTGCTTCCCAAATATGCCCATCCCCCCAGACTCTCCGTTAGGGGGATGTATAGTAGGACTTTCCTCGGCTAGTTCTTTTTTGGTGGCTGCCACTACCACCATGGCATCAACTACCAAGCCCTTTGCCCAATGCGGATGGTCTTCAGGAATGGAAAGAATCTTTTCAGGTCTCCAGGGTACAGATGTTACGGGGTTAGGATCCTTCCAAGCCCGCTGAGCAATCAGCTTAATTAGGTTGCCAGCTGGCAGGGTCACCCAGGAGATAGACAGGCAAGCACCAAAAGGCCTGCAAGTACACAGATTCCTCATAGGAAGAGTCTCTGAGTTTCCAATAACCCCTCGGTTTCATGATTTCAAGAATATTCCCAAAAGGAGACATTTTAAGGGTGACCGTGGGGAGCCATCCCTTCATCGAAATCTGTGTCCTCCTGAAGGATTCCTTGAAAGAATCAAGGTGTTTCTTCTTACATTATCTCTTCTGAGGAGGCTCTTCAGGGGGAATGTCTGAAGAGGACTCAGAAGGAGAAAGACATCTGTAGTAGGCAATTACTGCAAACTTGGGGCTCTCTGTCCAGGGGTCGAGGATTGTGGTAGAACCAAAAAGCCTGGGGGGGGGGGGGAGAGAGACAGAGAGACAGAGAGACAGAGAGACAGAGAGACAGAGAGACAGAGAGACAGAGAGACAGAGAGACAGAGAGACAGAGAGACAGAGAGACAGAGAGACAGAGAGACAGAGAGACAGAGAGACAGAAGGCAACAGAGACGAGACAGTGGCCAAAGCTCTTTCTACAGCTTGAAAAGCAGCCTCACCCCCACCACCAGAGGAGGAATGGGAGCCTAGAACTAGTGTCACACCCCACCCAGACAGATCCGCCTGACAAACCAGATCTGAAGAGGGGTCCTCTGTCGGCACAGCCTGAAGAGGCAAGGCCAGCTCCACAGAAAAACTCACGGCTAGGGCTCGAACCCCTTGGGCCAAACGGCGAAGACATGGTCCTGGGGACCTAACTGCACTGATGGCACTGAAGGCATCACAGCCAGACTCTGCGAAGACAAAGTTTTAGGTGCCAAAGTCATTCATACCTCAGAAGTTGGAGTAGACAGCTCTAAAGCCTGTGAAGACGTCAGAGGAGGACAATAAGTAGGGGTCACAGGTATGAACCCCCTGCCCCAGAAGGGAGAGTGGGTTGAGAAGATGAAGGAAGGCCCCTGGTTGTCAGGATCTGGTCCACCAACCTTACAACATCCATTTCTGCAAGACGTCTGGATAACCCAGGAGGAAACCCAGGTCTCCAAGAAGGGGGAATAAGTCATCCTGAGTTCAGTGTAAATAAAAATCAGGCTTTGGCACCATCTGCAGGGCTGTGGGGGACATCGGTGCCAGCATGGCAGTAGTGAGAGTTGATGCCGGTGTCTGAACTGTAGACATGGTTGGAACAGCATTGGTCACTGATTTACTAAGTGCTGCGGTCTGTGTCGAAGGCACCAGTAAGGTTCTCTGTGCCGAAGATTCAGATGTCTCCAAAAGCTTCTGAACTTTAGGTTTTGGTTCCAAAGAGGAACCTTCAGATGCATGTTTATGCTTCTTAACAGTCCATGCTGAGGGAGACATCAGCACCGAATGGGAGGATTTTTTTCCAAAGGCCGGAGGAGACTGCTGGGCCTTGTACAAGGCTTCTTCAAACAGAGCTTTAAGGAGTCCTTTCAGAATTAGTTTGTTTTTCCTCTCTGCTAGAGTTCTGTTGCTGAAACCCTGGCAGATTGTACAGTCAAGTCAAGTGGGGAACACCCAAACAATATAACACAATATTCTTGGTCAGAGTTTGGCATTTTTTCTGCCACACACTGTACACTGTCTGAAGCCCATAGTGGACCTTTTAGGTTTTCCCGCCATCATCCTGAATAAAAAGGGCAGGAGAGGCAAAGAGAAAGACAAGAATGAAGAAAGTACAGAAAACAAAATTCAGTTACACCACAAGAAGAAAAGATATCAGCTACGATACAAAGGGGGGGGGGGGGGGACTATCAACGATGGTAGAGGGAAAAATATTAAAGGTCAAGAGAAGCCACATAATTATGAAGGGTAAATAAAGATTTATTTAAACAAAAAATTAAAAAAATAAAGGTTTTGCAGAGAACTATAAGAAAAGAATAAATAAAAAGTTTTACTTCGCCACAACAGAGGAACTGGATGACGCATCTTGTAAGAGCAGCAAACGAGATCTGAGGTAATGTGGAGATGAGCACTGTGGGCAGACTAGCAGTGGAGGATCAGAACCATACACCCACAAGTAAGAACAGAAGAAGATTGACATCAGAGAAAATGTTTTCAAACCAAATGTTTCAGAATGTTCTCAGTGGCCAGGTAAATGAACAATAGTAGTAGATACGCTTGCAAAAAAGGGGAAAATAGGCTTCAAAATAAACAAATACAGAACCCAGCAGAAAATAACCAACATTTTTTTATAATACAAGATTTAAGATCTAGAATCCAGACCAGAGAGTCACAAGGTCAGCCTCCTAGGTATGGCATATCACTGGGACTAATTTCAAACTGAGAAGTACTAAAGACATGCAAGTACAACAAGGTGCATGGACTACACCAACTGAAATATAAACACAAAAATTATCCAGCACCAAGGAGGTTAGAAGAATATTCAATCCTTTATTGTGGCAACTCCAAAAATAAGAGCAAACCAGTTTCGGCAGTAGTAATGCCTTCTTCAGTGCTGTAACACACAAAAAATAACGGATTTAAATAATAAAACACATGACAAGAGTCATCTTCCTATTGGTTCATACCAAATTTAACTAAGCTCATTAAGGCCAGGTTTGAACAAAGCACCCAGCCTAACAATCCAATGTCATTCTTTTTTATTCAAAATGGTATGTCATCCTGCTTTACACATCTTATTGCCCTGGACTTTATCTAGGATAGTGAAGATAAATCTAGCAGTGGTATGGGTCACTGCATATTTTATTAGTGAATAAGACATTCTTTTGTTTCTAATGTCAGTGAGGTGTTCAGTTATACGAAACCTCAGTGGCCGAGATGTTTGCACCACATAAAAGGCGAAACAAAAAAACAGATTGGTAAATATACGACCCAGTCACTACTGAAATTTCCAAAAGAGCGGATCTGATACATCTTAGAGGTGTTACTGCTGGTAAATTCTTCAGTCTTTGAAACATATGCACATGCAGAACAGTGACCACAAGGAATACTACCCACAAAAATTGTCACCAAATAATGTGGGCTGCTGTGTACTGGAGGGGGACAAATGTTTATAATGGGTAAAATGAGAGTTAAGTGTGGGACCTCTACAATATGAAAATAAACATTGAGATAATTCAGATAAATTTTTCATTGGCCAACAATATATCCCAATGGTTGTCAATCTGTCTAAAAGTGCTGATGTTGCGTCCAAAAGAGGTGACCAGGCGTATGGGTTGAGGTGGATGTCTATCCAAATTGTTAGGGTTATGTTGATACTCCAAAAGGTTTGCTCTAGATTTTCCCGAGGCAAATGAACAAGCATCATTTATGTGGTGAGCACGATAGCCCCTACTGAGAAACCTATTGACTAGATCCTATTGCTGTATTGAAATTGCATGCTCAGTGGAACAGATGCATTTAATCCACAAAATCTAGGACTTTGGGATGATGTGTCGAGGATAATATCTTGTTGCATGAAGCAGGGTATTAAACTGGGGAAATTTACAGAATACTTCTGTTCTAAGCATGTGCTCACTCCTGGATGAGACTCGCATCCAAACAGATAATTCTAGTGTAATCCCAATGCAATGTAAAGTGAATACCCCAATTGTTTTCATTTAAATATTGTATGAATTCTTGTACACAAGTCAAATCTCCTCTCTACATCATCCAACAATCATCCAAGTACTGCTCCAAATATCTAATTCATCCAAAAATATACTGTGGCTGGCATCATAAATAAGTTGTTCTTCAATGTACCCCATGAACAAATCAGCATAAGTGGGGGCAAAAGAAACCTCCATAGCAGTCCCTCTAACTTGCCAGTAACATTTACTGTGGAAATAGAAAACATTCTTTGTTAAAATATGTTCAGTTAAACATATTAAAGTGTTAAACCCAGGAGTGTATATATCAGCTTTTTCCAAACCAAAAATGAACGGCTTCTAGACCAGCCCAATGGGGAATGTTGATATATAAAGCAGTGACATCCAATGTACAGATCAGCCAACCAGGATCCAAATGGGTATTACTGATGATCTGAAGAAACTGCATGGTATCTTTAATCCTTGCTCTAACCATGGGTAGTAATGGCTGTAAATATTCAGTCAAAAAGGCGGATAAATTTTCTGTCAAAGACACCCTGCCCGATACAATTGGTCTCCCCGGTGATTGGGTTGGATGTTTATGTATTCTGGGCAGTAAATATAAGTACAGGGATTGTGGGTCAGGTACATTACGTTGAAATCCAATTTTCCAACTAAATGATAGCTTCCTCCTGGGCCAGTTTCAAAAATTGATCAATCTCTTTTAAATTTGAAAGTTGGATCCAGTGGCATGTGCATATAGAATTGGCCACTGGATAGTTGTCTTTCTGCCTCTGCTAAATACATGGATCAATCCATGACAACAACCACCCCCCCCCACCTTTATCTGCTTCTAAATTTACCAAGTCATGGTTGTTACTAAGTTTGGTCAGAGCCTGTTGTTCCTGTTTAGTAAGATATATTACTGTGTACATATTGATTAAAATATAGACCTTTGAGAACACATTCTTTAAATATGGAAACATGTTTATCCATGGGTGGCATGAAATTGGATTTACGAAAGTGAAAACCAGTAGATCTTTGAGCCTGGTCATTACCTGAAAAAATAGTTTCAGATTCAGTATTCTACAAAATTTGTTAACAAATGCATCTTCATTGACAAAAAAAAAAATGGGTCAAAATTTAGACCCTTGTTAAGTAGGTTTATTTCAACATCAGACAAAGCCTGAGTAGACATTATTGTTAACATTTAGTGGCGTAGAATCATGTCCTGAACTTGATGAATACTGCCTACTCGTTCGATGTTTTCTACCCCCTCTGTGCCTCTTCCCCCTTAAGTGTCAGTACTGGGCCTTCTCTTAGCAATAGGCGACTCCTGGGTGAAGTCAATTCTACATCAGTAGCAGACAAAGAAGCGTCTCCTGAGGTAACCCCATGACCATTCCCCTTACTCCTCATTATTGGCGTGGGTCTTTTCCTTTGGCTTACTTGTTTAGTATAACCTTGGTCCCGGAATCAGACATTCCTTTGTATACCAAAAGGTTTCCCTCCATCATAATCAAGAAATGTCACAATTAAACTTCTGTCTTTTTCTTTAATTGCTGTTCTAAAGCAGACAGAGCTTTACCCAATGAATTAAGATGTTTAGTAAAACAACATTTGACCTTATCACAATTATGTCTGACTTTTCCAATACATTGATCAATAATTCTCTCATAATACAAAATAAGAGCATCTACGAGAGCCACAGATGTCTTATACTGGGCCTGAACCCAATCTTGTGATGACTTGTCATCCACCTGGCTCACTATAGGTTGAATCCGAACCCTTAGTCCACGTGGGGTAATGTCTTTGAATTTGTAGACCTTGAAGAGTTTCAGATGCCAAATATTGGACCTCAGGGTCCACATTTTTGGCGAGTTTCTGAAAAAGTGTACCACAAATGCAGTCAGGGTCTGTAACACCCATAGTGGAATTATCTGAACCCGGTTCTTTCAACCCAAAAACTTCCAAATCATCTCTATCTACAGAGAGGCCCTCCAATAGTTTGGAAAGTTCCATTTTGTTAATCCCCTGTCACAAACTAAGTTATTAATACAATCAAAACTGCTTACAATGAACAATTCAAATGTAGTTACTAAATGCGTCCCTTAAATAGTACAAAAATTGAATAAAAGACGCTAGAAAGGTGGAAAAAATGTATCGCTTAAATAAAACATTCGTCCCCCTCCAGTACACAGCAGCTCACATTATTTGTTGACAAATTGGTGGGTAGTATTCCTTGTGGTCACTGTTCTACATGTGCATATGTTTCAAAGACTGAAGAATTCACCAGCAGTAACACCTCCAAGATAGATCAGATCCGCTCTTTTGGAAATTGTAGCAGTGACTGGGTCATAAATTGAGCAACCTCTTTTTGTTCCGCCTTTTTGGGGCAAACATCTCGGCCACTGAGGTTTCGTATAACTGAACACCTCAGTGACATCAGAAACAAAAGAACGTCTAATTTACTATTCAAACATACAATGACTATACCACTGCTGGACTTAACTTCACTATTACAGATAAAGTCCAGGGCAATAAGACATGTAAAGCAGGATGGCATACCATTTTGAATAAAAAAAGAATGAAGTTGGATTGTTAGGCTGGGTGCTTTGTTCAAACCTGGCCTTAATGAGCTTAGTTAAATTTGGTATGAACCAGTACGAAGAGGACTCTTGTGTTTTATTATTTAAATGAATTATGTTTTGCGTGTTACAGCACTGAAGAAGGCATTACTACTGCCGAAACCGGTTTGCTCTTATTTTTGGAGTTGCCACAATAAAGGACTGAATATTCCTCTAACCTCCTTGTTGCTGGAGAATGTGTGTGTTTATAGACTAATTTCAAACTCCCATCTACAGTTAAATTACTTTGAAATTAAAAATGTTGAACCACCATTTTCAACCTAACTGCAAAAGCAATATGGCACAGAACATGGAGCCTAAAATAAAACACAAGTGCTCCAGACTACAACTGCTCTCTTTTTGCAAACTTCACAATGAGAAACACAGCTGTCGCACACAATTTATCAATAATTTTTATAAAACTGTTTAAACAAAAAAAAAAAAAAAAATACTTGCATTTTGTGTGTGCCTATAGGACATTTATTATGTCTGGCATTGCTAATTTTTAAAAATGCCCAAGCATTTAAGATGCTACAAAACTCCAAGCAAGCACGCAAACACACACTTTAAGCAAAGCTCCTGCGTTACTCGCAGGATAAAGAAGCTCCTAATGCCTTCTCCCAAAATGACTAAACATTCAGGAGTACTCGTCAACTGTCTGGCTGCATAAAATGCAGAGACTAGAGGTGCAGGCATTAAGATTGCATGTCGTATAAAACAAGTCGACTCCATTTGTCATCTAGCAACACACTGTTTTTCCCTGGCTCTCAAGTTCTAGAATACTCAAAAATATGTAATATCTAAAATAAAGTATTGCAGCACAATGAGGGGCAAGGGGGTTAAGTCTGATGAATTCTGCAGGTAGAGCTTTACTAAGATTTAACATTATGCATTCCTAACATTCCCAAATACCACAAAAACTATGGCTGCAAAAAATGACGAGACAAAAGTCCCCAAGCTGACGCTACTAGTGACTGATCCTAGGAAATATCTTGTACACTGTAGCCTCAATGGAAGACCCAAATCCTGAAGTTAAAACACACATCTAGTACTTTACAAAAGAAGTACTTTAGGACAACAAAATAACTGCTACACAAATGACAGTCCTGGTCAAATGCACTTCAGAAGTAGACTGTTTCACCACATCTGCCATACATATCATAAAACCATTTCCACATTCACAGCTTAGATTTCTTATCTTCATGGTCCTTTGCATAGGGTTTTTTTAAAAAAAAAAACAAATAAATAAATAAAAAAAAAAAAAAAAAAAAAAAAAAAAAGGCATGGACTAGGTTCTGCTAATACAAACTGAGGTTCCTGTTCAACTCCACGTTGTGAAGCACAAAATCAATTGAATTGGTGTATCTTTCGGCTTTTCCCAGTTAGGGGTCGCCACAGCGGAACTCCGGTCCGCTAATGATTGGCAGTAGATTTTTACGTACCGACTTGCCAGGCCTGACGCACAACCTTCAACGAAGGTACACCCATTCACGCACGTCTCCACACAGAAGACGCTTTAGCAGAGAATCGAACAGGACAATGTCTTACTGTGAGGTGACAACGCTACCGCAGCACCACCACAGTACAAAAATCAATTGAATTACATAGTTAAAATTGGCCACTGGAGGTAATTTTAGCATCTTAACATAAAGGACATTTTTTCTTTCACAGAAACCCTCTGCTTGTGAAATGTAAATTAAGAAAGGGAAACTTCAATAACTAATTCAGAAATTCTATTAGCAGACTTACCTACCACTGAATACAGTCTGCAAAGATTAATATTCCAACCCTTCCAAGCTAGCTGGTTTACATGGGGATAAAGCAGATTTTTCTAGCATAACATAAAATCTCCTTCTGAGGGACTGGATCTACAATGGGAAGCAAAAGGCTAAGAAATATAATTTTTGTATGGAAGGATTCCCCAAGGGGTACTATCTTCCTGAAATGGAAAACAGGAGCAGACAGTAGACCCAGTGAACCCCAAACATGCTCTCTCAAGGGTGGTAAGAAAGTACAGAAGAAATTGGCACCAAGGCTGTTTTCTCCCATGAATCTCAATAAACAGTAGTCTGGGTAAATGTGCAGAGGGAAGAAAAAGACGTTTTAAAGACAGACTGGCTGTTGCATAGTGTGCAGGACATAATCCAAACAGCTACAGAATACTGCAGTACTAAATGTTAAACGACTACCTTAAAACACTTGCAGCACTAGGGCTGAAAAGGGATCCAAGTTGAGTGCTTTAAGTCCCAACAGAAAATCAGTTTCATTTGTTGTTGCAGGTTATCTGACCAAATGATCTCGACAAAACGACAAAGAATAACTACACTAATGGAAAAAATGTTGCTTCCCTATTGTATCCCAACTAAGTGAAGCTGTGCAGAGACCAGCATTAGTAGTAGCCAGGCAGTAGCCATTCATGCAACTCCCCTCTTCATCATTCTTGAAAAGCTAATTCTTTATTTTTCAGTAAACACTGCCTGACTTCTAACTTCAGAATATCTGCCTAAATACTTAATCCTCTGCCTAAATACTTAATCCTTAAATTTTCAGAGTTTACGTATTGGTTTTCCCCTCAAGTGTTTGGCAGTGCTCTGTACAGACTCAGACACATTGAATGACATTTTTCCTGTAAAAGGAATATATAAGGAAACTGCTCCAGTACTTGGTAATAATGACCAACCCTCCTGGTATGTCTAAATGTCAGTTCCCTGTACTTTCTCCTTTTAACCTGGTGAACTTGGGCATTCTGAGGCAGTGTATCAACTGCCTCATGTACACAAAAAACCCTCTCCTCTCCTCTTACCTCCCAATACTCCAAATTGTGGGAGATGCACTCTCAAGCCAAGACAAGAATAGCTGGTCAAGAGAAGGTCAACACCTGCACCACACCACATGCAACACATAGCCCTCCAGAACACCCATTATCACAGCTTTCTTATAAAAACAGAAAACCACACACCCACCTTCGCAGAGGCTCTCCATAGAAATCTACCCAAACAGCAGAGACCTCCCAAGGCAGAAACCCACTCTACCGCCACAACACAGCACAAACCACAAGACACACAGCTCACCTACAGAGTGTGCCCCTCAACCTAAGCCAAAACAGCTTGCCCAATACACTAACCATAGCTGACTCCATAGCAAGGCACACTGATGTCCCACTCACTAGGCTGAATAAGAAGGTAACAATCAGCTATCAGGTGCCAGAATCCAACACGACACATGCACCAAGGTCACTCCACAACAAGTACGAGTATGACTGTCACTGCCCATGTGGGTGTCAACTTCCTGAGACGCACCTCCCTGGACTACATGAAGAGACATTGAGAAGCTCTCGGATTATGTGGCCCAGGCAGGTATGACCCTAGCCCCGAGCAGCATTCTGTCGTCACAAAGAATGATATTGCAGTACAAGCAAAAATGACTGACTTCAACAACTGGTTAAGTTTCTAGTGTTATTCTAAGGGGATCCTGTATCTGTCTGCTTGGGATGACATGACTGACAGACCTCAATGCTTTGCCAGAGATAGCCTGCATCTGTCACCCCTGGGTTTCCGGATACTGGCTAAGGCTCTTGCCACCCCTACAGTGCCTTTTTAGGCGATGTTCCAAAGACCAAATTAGCACCGTAACAGCTATAAATGAATGCAATTGGAGGGTCATGCTGCTCAAAGCTACAAGTCTAAATCTCAAGATGCACTTGCTCGAAGCACTCCTCAAAATGGAGAACACTGACATTTGTGCTGTAACTGAGACCTGGTTTAAAGAAGCAGAAAGCAACCCTGCGCTACCAGGCTATAAAACTCATTCCACACCTTTCAGTCCCAGAACATGGACCAAAGCTCCAAAGGCAGTGGTGTCTCCATATTCAAAGGGTATGCACACCTCCAGACTAGTAGCCCAGCAAAACACATCCGAGATACTTCAGGTACAACTAACACTGGGTAAGACTGACTCCGGTCATAGCCTGTTACAGGTCCCAAACCATGGCCCAAGACTCTCATTCCACGTTCCTAAGCACCCAGGAAACTATTAGGGTCCAACCCAACACATTTGTACTTCGTTACTTCAACTACTCCATCAACTGGGAAAACTACTCGTGCATCAATACAATTGCCCGACACTTCCTTGAATTCATCAAGTCCAAGGTCCTGGACCAGGTCATTCTTACCCCCACTAGAGGAAGCAACATCCTTGACCTGGTTATTACCAACATGGGCGACTATTGCTCTACACCAATAGTCAATTCCTCCCTGGTTAGATCTGACCGCAAACTAATAACCATGGAAATCCACATCTCACCTACACTCCCCGCAAAAGGTAACCACCATGAAAAGCTTCTCCAAAGCGGACTTCGGGCTCCTAAAAACAGAGGTGGCTAACTTCACGGCACCCATGTCAATGGAAAATAGATGCATGACTGCCAAACCATACAACAATATACTGTACGAACACGTACATAAATGCATGGAACTAGCCATACCAGACAGAACCAAGACACACTCCTCCAAAAAAGGAAGCCAATCTGGTGGTCCCCTGCCATTAATAAACTGTACAGCAGAAGGAAGAAGCTGTTGTAGAAAAAGGTGAAGTTCCAAGACTGGAAAAGCTCCCCGATTAGCCTCAACACAAAGTTGAAATCCCTGATCAAAACCTCTAGAGCCAGTTATGAAGGCAGATTTGTGGCAGACACTAAAAACAACCACAAAGCTTTCTTTAGTTATATCAAGGATCTCCACGGCAATATCCAGGTTTGCTCCGAGTTACTGCACAATGGTACCTCTTATACTGAGCCAACAGATACTGCCAACATACTGGCAGAGAGATACAGTGACAACTTTATCCCTCTCGTCCCCCCCAAAGGACCAATCAGAAAACCGGAGTAATGCCAAGCACCCAGCATTACTACAGAACAGGTTAAAGCTGCATTGTTAAAGGCCAAGAATAAAGCCTCCATGGGACCTGATAAGATCCCTAGATTTGTTGTACATGACCTACAAAGTGAACTGGCACCACATCTGCGTACCCTCTGTTCAATCATAGCCTCACCTCAGGCTTTGTCCCTACTGAATGACGCAGTGCTACAGTCACCCCTCTCCATACAGGGGGAGTGACTACAGACCCTGGGAATCATCACCCCATTAGCATGACGAGTCCGATATGCAAGGCTATGGAGTGCATAATCATGGTCCTAATTAACAATGATATAGGGAAATCTCCAAACTCTAGATCCCATACAATTTGGTTTTATGAAAGGTAGATCATACCTGGTTGACTTCTTTGAGTCAGTCACCAGAGCTGTGGATGAGGACAAGGCAGTTTAAAAAGCTTACCTCAATCTGGCCAAGGCCTTTGATACTATTCCCCACTCAGGAATTAAAATCGATAAACTCACCAAACTAGGCATCAAACCGTACATCACTAGGTGGGTTGCAAATTGGCTCACATATAGAACCCACAGCGTGTAAGTAGCATACTCCAAGTCAGACTGCAGACGAGTCACAGGTTGAGTCCCACAGGGATCAGTCCTGGGTCCTCTCCTATTTGGCATCTTCTCAGTAATCCAGACAAACACGGAGGAACTCTGGCTGACCAAGTTCGCAGACCATTACAAGATGGGAGCCATTACTAACTTCCCCGAGTGATGCAAACATCCTACAGAAAGGTCTCACCGTGACCAATGACTGGTGTCGAAACTATGGTCTTAAGCTTAATGCCAAAAAAATGCGTAGTTATCCCCTTTAGGAAAACCTAATTTCCTACTAATTACCACATCGATGGGAGCCCAATTAACACAAAGCGTTATAAAAGATCTGGGGACATAGGTCGACAGAAACCTCTCCTTTGACCACCACATTGCCAATATGGTCAAGAAGTCCTATGTGGCAAATCTCATTACCGAGGGTTTCACATCCAGAAAGAGATCATCTCTCTCTACTCTTCCCTCATTAGGCCAATCATAGAGTATAATGCCCCATTTGGCATGTACTTCACTAGACACATGCAAAAGCTATAAAGGCAACAAAAGTAGCTGGAAAGTCAACAAAAATACCTCATGAAGAGGATCCTAGGCCTTAAACACATGTCGTAGATGGACACACTAAAAAAACTCCAGCTATTCTCTGTCATGTCATCTACTAAGAGGCAATCTCTGCTTGACTTACAAAGCCATGTCTGACCCAGCTCTATTAGAAATGCTAAATCTAAAGAAAAACCAATCCTTCCGTACCACACGCTCCAGGGGCTTCAACCTCATTACCACAATTAACAGAACATGAAGGGACAGGTGCATAACCCAGAGACTGCCCATGCTCTGGAATAGACTTCCCATACATGGCAAGCAGAGCACCTCAATGGCCCTCTTAAAGAGAGATTTTGATGAGTGGAGGGGAAATAGAAAGTTCACCCTACGATCACTCCAGTGGCTCTACCTGACAGAGGCACTGGGAACTAACGTTGGGCGGCACAATGCCAGGGCACTTCTATGGGCTAGGCTTGTAAAGGCTCCAGGGCCATTAGCCTAATACACACCTATGAACCTTTGAACTTATGAACTTATGAACTTATTCTAGATCTGATTGTCTAAAGTGTCAACTTTACTGAATGCAGATAAAGATGGATATCCTGCAAGGTGGGTGGGTCAAAAGTTGCCAAAGGGGGTGACATCTGAAAAACTTCATCTTGAGAAAAAGGGCTGGAATATACAAAAACGAATCTTACATTTACCATAGCAGATCTGTATTAGCTCTTCCACACCACTCCTTGCAAGCCATCTGCAAAAAATTTCCCACGAGTCCAAGATACAGAAGTAAAGGAAACAATGATGAGCATGAAAAATACAGTTGTTTAAACTTGTTCAAATGTTCACTGCTGCAGTAGCCTTAGCTATATGGGTTACAGCCTGCCAAAGATTTAACAGCCTGTCCGCTTCAGGGCAACTTCCATGTGCCCAAACTGTTAGATAGCTCAAGCTGAGTACACTAAAAGACATGTTTGGGTACAAAGTCCTTCACAGCTTCCCTGCCAAACGAGAAAGGGAGGTTGAGCTCTGAAAAGACAATGTGAGTAAACAAAAAAATAACCATACCCTAGCATGAACAAGCCAAAAACAAGAGGGGTGGAGGGAGAAAGCAGCAATTGCAGCAATGTTCAAACTTCCACTGTTACTGCAAGTTTACTTACACAACTGTGCTATGCTCATTACACTGATCACTTCTGTAGCCTTGGCTATATGGGCAGATAACCCTAGCTTACTATGTTTGAGAGGTGGAAGGAACCTGAAGAATAGACCTTGCAAAGCCTGATCTAGACCTAGAGAAAGAATTAAGCTTACAGTGCTTTCTAAATTAATTTAGAGAGAACCAAGCTGCTGCTTATAGAATATTCTAGAATCTAACCCTTTCCAAAAAGCCATAGATGAGGTGGAGGCTCTGATAGAGGGCCTTGACCTTGCCTGGAATAAATTTGTTGTGGTGAGTATAACAAAAGGTATGATCCTTAAGACAACCATTTGCTAATAGCCTCTTCTGACACAGGCTGATGTCTCTCCGTATCAGTGTTGCAGTATTCCTAAATTAAAGGAATCTCCTGCCAAAGACAGCCCAATGTCCAGTCAGCATACCAAACCCTTTAGTATTTACAGGTAGCGTACATCACATTTAAAGGTCCCTGCGCAAGGCATAGGGCATAAAGGGGACGTGCAGATGCACATATTTCTGAACTTCTTTGCTGCTTGTCCTAACACCATTACTAAACACAGAACTGAATGCTTTCTTCTGTGATGGTTACGGAGAGGTTTTTCACACAAGTGTTCTGTTGTGACTCTTGCTCATCTTTCTCTTATTTTTAGTGCTGCTGGTTTTATGTCATTCAGAAAGGGAAAATGTCAGTGTAGGAGACATATGCCCCATAAAGATAGTCATGACCAGTCTCACTTCTGTCTGGATGCTTCCCTCAACCCTACAAAGTGCTCAATCTGCCAAGTGTTTGTCCCAAAGACCCTGCATAGTTGCCTCTCTGTCTGTTTACTTTGGAAACCAATATCTTTAAGCTAGTGGCTCAGGGTGCCATGGTGGAGCCTCCAGTTCCGAGAGTCAGCCCTTATACAAAAAAAAAAAAAAAAAAAAAGAAAAAACACAACTCTGGTCTAATACGGCTGCTGCACAGCCTCCCCTAGATCTCTCTCAAGGCTAGTAAAGGCCCAAAGCATCGTTCAGTCATTGCTTCTAATTCCTCCAGTGAGCCCAGAGGGCAGCATGAATCTAATTGCTTACACATCCTCAGAGACTCTACACACGTTTGCTCCCGAGTGGTAACCCTGGCTGATTATTTCCAAGGGAGATTCCCAGATCTTAATAAAGAAGGTGATCCCCATTAAAAGTAAGTGTCGACAAGGGTGTGATCCACCCAGGGTTTTTCATGCGGAAGTCCCGCAGAAAATCAAACAGAAAACCAAGCACATGTAGTCAACATTCTTAACTGCAAGGGACATGGCTCAATCTGTGGATTTACAATGTTAGCTGGATGAGAATTTAATACGCAATGAAAACAGTGGAATTAATGAGACTAATAGTGATGAAGATCTATCCTCCATAACAACTGACAGAGCAGAAATGACTATTAGAAGCTGAAGATTCTTCAGAGACAGTCAGCAAAGATATTCTTGTAATTGGAGATTCAGTTAGAGAAACCGATACTTATATTTGCAGAGATGATAATGAACAGAGTAGTGTTATGCTTGCCAGGAGCAAAAATAGAAGATGTGAAGCAAGTCTTGGAACACCTTAATGTAAGGAAGTATGGATCTGTTTTTATTCATGTTGGTACAAATGATGTTACCAACAATGGTTCTCTGACTTAGTTGGGAACAGACAGCCCTCCTAGACAGTATAGCTTGTATTAGTGTTAGGACATATTTTTCACAAATCACCTCTAGAAAGCATAGTCAGGTCACTGTGAATGAAAAAGTTTTTTTGGATAAACACCTACATGGAAAAAATGTCCTGTTGTAAAAAATGGAAATGTGTAGAGCATCCAAGCCTTCTTTTGGGCACACGTGTTCAGACGGGATGGTGTGCATTTGTCTACATCAGGGAAAAGAACTTTTGCAGCATATATTTTGCAATATTTGACAAAACACTAGCCAGGAGTTTTGCCAGGTCAAAAATGCAACAGTTCACAGATAGCAACATCTGATGCATCTTTGACGGTTGTTAATACTAGGAGCATTAATAATAAAGTTCTTTTTTTTTTTTTTTTTTAATAGAAAATTTGCTACGTTCCCACAAGACTGATGTAGTTACTATTTGTGAAACATGGTTAAAAGAACAATGACTGGAAACCAATTCTGACAGGGTATAAAATGTTTTTACTGTAACAGTCATTCTAACAAAATATCAGGTGGAGGTGTTATGATAGGGATTAAAGATAGCTATGAGACCTGCGATTATTACATGTTCAATGATCATACCAATACTATATACTGTGTAACTCTGACAATAGACACAACTCTGGAACATATAGCAATTGTTGCAGTGTACAGACCACCAAAGTTAAGTGCAGATGACCTAGAGGAATTCATACATTTCTTACATGAAACACAGGAGGGAAGAATAATATTAGCTGGGGAATTAAATTACCAGAAACAGACTAGAATAATATTGATTCAACAACGTTACTAAAATTATTCAGAGTATATTCAGGCGCAATAAATGCTTCAGATTGTAAAAAAAAAAAAAAAAAAACTTCCAGGGGACGGAATATAGTAGAAAATGTTTGTGTTCCCAAAGAAATTACTGCAAATTCAAGTCAAGTTTTACCACCACTGATGTACAGTCATCACTGGGTTACTAAGGTTAATTTGTTGCTAGGTAATTCTGCCAAACTGAAATCTAAGCCAATGCACAGAAGGTTAATTACAGATTATAGGGAAACAAAACAGTCACTATATAAAACTAACTGGAGTGAAGTGCTGAGTGGAAAAACTGCAGATGGAATTTAGAAAGTTTTGAAAGAGAAATTGAGTGTAAAAAGCCAAAAAATGTTGAACATCAGGATCTAGGCACGCAACATCAGGGGGGTATATTTCCATAAAAACAAGATACCCGATTAAGGCGAGACAAAAAATATAACAAATGGAAGAAAGGTCGAACTACAACTTTGAAAACTGAAATAAACAAGCTGGACAAACAGATTAAACAGTGTTAGACAAGATCGAGAAAAATTTATATATAAAGATATGGTGCATAATAGGAAACCTTTTTATAGATACACAAGATGTGGAAGGAGTAAAGATACATAAACTGATAATCTGTGTGCAGATTCTAAAATTTATTCTCAGACATCAGATTATAGATATATTTACAAATTCTTAAGCAAAACAGTTTGGCTCCACAAAAGGGGCAGTAAGTTGCCCTAGTGACATCCAGGCAACCCCAGTTACTGTAATCAAATTAGATTATATTGAAAAATAACTTGTGTTGAAAAACCTTCTCACTCCCACTCAACATGGTTTCCGTCCCAACCATAGCACCACTACCACCCTCTTATCCTTCACACATGACATAACAGAGGCCCTAGACAACAATAAACTTGTATCCTGACTCTTCCTCGACCTATCAAAAGCATTTGACACTCTCTCGCATTCCCTACTCCTATCTAAACTTGAAAATTATCCTCTTCCCTCACCTGTTTCTCCAGTTACCTACCCTGCAGGCAGCAATCTGTTAAATGTCTCTCCTCCACCTCTCCATTTATATCTGTTCCTACCAGTGTACCACAAAGTTCTCCCCTGTTCAAGGTCTTTACCAACGATCTCTATACATCCTGTAACTGCATCCACTAATAAGACAACAAACAACCAGAAGCTCACACAAAACTCTTAGGGGTTATCATTGATGATGAACTCAAATTCAATCTTCACCTGCTCCAAGGAAAGAAAAAAAAATAAATAAAGACAAACCAGAAAGTACAGTTGTGTACACTTACCATAAATGTAGATGTTAGAGTGTATTCACTGTTGCAGTCATTACATTTGGGTTATCTGCTTGCAGGTAGCCCTCAGTCGGCCTGATTAACAAAGTCTTGGGTCTTGCGTCGGTTGCTGTCCCTTCTTCCATGACATCAGGTCGTCAGGGGTATAAAACATGCAGCAGACGCCATTACAGCAGTTTTTCTTGCCCCAGATGTCAGGTGCTCCCTAATGGAAAGCAATTAAATATATAAATGTACAAAGATATACCTCCAACAAAAAAAGCAAATACATCAAAAAGGCTTTTAAAGCATAGTAAAGGAAAGTAGAGGTACAGTCAAAAATAAGTTAGGGGGCTGGAGGGAGGGTAACCAGGACTGCAACAGTGAATACACTTGAACATCTACATTTATGGTAAATGTACACAACTGAACTATGTTCTTCGTGTTTTACTATTGCAGTCATTGCATTTGGGTAGATTCCCAAAGCTATGATTGGGAGGAGGAATTCAGATAGCATTAGGGCCAGCTATAAGGTCCTGCAAGACTGCAGTGGCAAAGCCAGCTCTGGATTTATAGAAAATTAGCAAATGATAATGCTTGGTGAAAGTATGTACAGAACTCCCAAGTGGCAGCTTCTAGGATGTCCCTGGTAGGGACGCCTCTGAGAAAGGCTGTAGAGGTAGACGCTGTAGAGGTAGACGCAGTCCTGGGGGATAGGTTTTCCATGGTGCTTATAGCAGAAATGAATGCAATGGCTTATCCGTTTAGAAATTGTTTGCTTTGAAATAGCCTTCCCCTCTGCCCCTGCAGCAAATGCCACCAGCAGTTGTTCAGATTTCCTTTGAGGTTTAGTCCTGTCCAAGTAGAATCTATGTTGTCTGGGCACATCTAAGGAATGCAGTATCAGTTTCCCTTTATTCTGTGGATTTGGAAAGATGGTTGGCAAATGAATGGACTGATTAAGAGCCACACTGGATACCACCTTGGGCATGAAGGATGGATTGGTTCCGAGTGACACCCTGTCCACATGAAAGATGATGAAAGGCTCCATTGCCATAAGGGCCTGTAATTCAGATACCCTTCTAGCTGAAGTGATTGCTAAAAGGAAAGCTGTTTTCCAAGAAAGAAATTTTAAAGTCTGCAGTAGCAGCTGGCTTAAAAGGAGGTAGAGTGAGTTTCTCCAAGACAAAGTTAAGGTCCCAAGCTGGGGTTGGAGCTCTCCTGGGTGGTCTCACATTTTTGGCCCCTTTGAGGAACTGCTTCAGCAGTGGATAAGAGAAGGGGGGGAGGCTCTGTGTTGTAATCAGCTGAAATGGCTGAGGCGTGGATTTTAATGGAGGAAAAAGACAGGCCCTTGTGAAGAATCTCAGTTAAGTATTATAAAATCTGAGGTAAATTGGGTGCTGCTGTGCTCATCCCTCGAGATTGGTTCCAGGCCCAGAATCTTTTCCATTTTTCAGCATAAGATTTTCTAGTACTAGGCTTCCTTGCCTCTAAAATGATATCCATCACAGGTTTGCTGAGGGATGGTAAAGGAGAGATTAATTAGCCAGCCTGCAAGGTTCAGTGTTAGAAGCTGAGGGTGCAGAATCTGGTTCTCCTGCTGAGACAGCAGGGAAGGAGGAGTCTGAGGCAGGTGCCATGGAGATAACCTTGACATACTGCGCAGAAGGGGGTACCAGTGTTGGCGCGGCCAGTCTGGAGCAATCAAAATCATCCTTGGTTTGTCCTGTTTGGAGAGACGAGGCGGGGGGGGGGCATAGACTGACATGTTTTCCAGATGAAGGACAGAGTATCCACTTTCCAGGCTTGTTTGTGGGGAGTCCTTGTGCAAAATTTGTCCAATTGGTAGTTCTGGGTAGAGGCAAACGGGTCTATATCTGTGCTCCCCCATTTACTTGTCAGCATGTTGAAAATCCTCGGTTCCAGTTTCCACTCATGTGGGTCTGAGTTTTCTGCTTAGTCCGTCTGCCAGTGTATTTAATTTTCCTGGCAGGAATTAAGCTTGTAGGTGCACTTGGTAGCTCAGGGCCGTGTTCCACAATGCCACGGCTAGTCTGCAGAGGGGGTAGGAATGTGTACCCCTGCTTATGTACCATACAACAGTGGTGTGGTCTTGTCTTTACCATTAGTTGTCCTGAAAGAATGTGGTCCTTGAAGGCTGTCAGAGCATTCTGTACAGCTAACATTTCTTTTTGATTGATTTGCAGGGTGCATTTGACTTGGGTTCCATTTGCCCTGAATGCACTTCCCTGCTAGGTGAGCCCCCCATGCATAGTCTAATGAGTATGTTAGGGTTTGGGTGGCAAGGGGTGGTGTGAAAGGTAGTCCCTTGTTTTGGTGGCAGGCCTCTGCCCACCAAAGGAACTCTAGGCGTAGGCAAGGTATGATACGAATCATTGTTTCTAGGTCTTGAGAATGTTGACACCATAGGCTTTTTAGATACCACTGTAGTTTCCTCATATGCAGTCCTGCATATGGAATTAGAAGACTGCAGGAGGCCATGAACCCCAAGGCTTGCAGTATTTGTCTTGCAGATAGCAGGGTTTTTGTGGTCACTTGTTTGAAGTAGGTTGTCAAATTAATTTGTTTCTCTGGTGTGAGGAACGCCATCTGGGAAGTTGTATTTAAGCTTGCTCCCAGGAATATATAATATGTTGACAGGGTACCAGGTGTGATTTCTTTTCATTTATGGTGTACCCCAGACAAGTCAGAACCCTTTGTACAAAAGCCAGATGATTCAAAAGTATGTCCTGGCTTTCTGCCTGAATTAGACAATAGTCCAGGTATGGGTATATTTGAATGTTTCTTTGCCTGCAAAATGCAATAACTGGAGCTAGGCACTTTGTCTTATCTACTGCGCCCAGGGTATTCACAAAGGGCAGTGCAGAGAACTGACAGTGCATGTAAGGTATCTTCTGCAAGATTCCCTGATTGGCATGTGCAGGTATGCTTCTTTTAAATCTATTGTGGCCAACCAAGCATCTTTGCCTAGCATAGGAAGTAATTGGTGAAGGGTCAGCATCTTGAATTTTGGCATCTCCAAAAAGGTGTTTAGAGTAGACCGGTCCAGGATAGGACACCATGAATTGTCTTTTGTATGTACCAGGAAAAGTCTAGAGTAGAAACCTTGCCCCTTTTCCTCTTCTGGTACCAGATGAATAGCCCCCATGCTTAAGAGAGAAAGTACTTGTTTTTGGGCCTCATCTCACTGATTTGGGGGTAGGTCCGGGCACCCGCTTGGTATTGGCAACGTGTGGAAGTGAAATCTGTATCCCTGGGACACTATTTAAAACCCATTCGTCCTGGGTTATGAGTTCCCAATTCTTTGCAAGAGCAGCAATCTTTCCCCCCCAAAGGGGCAGTCAATTGATAAGAGCTTGAAAAATTTAAAAGGAAGTCATTGAGACAGTTTACCATAGGGGGGAGTCTTATTCCCAGATTTGGAAGTGGAGGCCCCCCCACTGCTTAGTTGTGCGTGTCCCCTGGGACTGAAACCCGGGGTTTTTGCTGTGTCTGGGTTTGGCTTGAGAAGACCTGGAAGGGGCTGGAAAGGACCAATTCTTAGAGGGCCAGTGCCTACTAAATCTAGGAGACTGAACTTGTAAAAACTCTAACAGTTTGCATAGATTTAGCTTCATCTTCCATCTTTTTAAGAACTTCCTCAGCCTTGTTGCCAAACAGGCTGTCCTGATTTTAAGGAACATCCAACAATCTGAATTTAACATGATCAGGTAAAGATTGCTCCTTAAGCCAAGCATGCCTTCTGAGCACAGACCCAGTAACAGCAGCCCTGCAAGAGGCCTCCAATGAATCGAAACCACACTGCAAAGTATGTTTTCCAACTTGTCCAGCAGAATGAATTAAATCCTGTAATTCTTTATTTTCCAGGATCAGGAATCAACATCATTTTCTGTTTAAGTAGTCCAATAACATGTTGCTGATACTATACATATGAAACTGGCAGTTTAAAGCCCTAGTGGCCAAGGTTGCAGAAGTGTAAAACTTCTTACCCAATCTATCCAGCGCCCTGGAGTCTATCAGAAGGGGTAGGATTTTTAGCAGTAAAAGCCTTAATGCCCTTGAGCCCCTGTGAAATACTCTCCGGATCTGCAATAGGATTTTTAAAAAAGGAACTTGTGGGACTCAGGGACCCTGTAGTATCAGTCGGGTTTTCCGGGAGCAGGAGGCAGGGTATCAGGGGCCAAACTAGATTCCGAAAAAGCATCAACAATTTCTAGTACAGGAGGAATAGCTAAAGGCCTATGCTGAGGAAGGAGAAGGAAATCCTAAGCTTCTTTTTTGAATCAGAAAAATCCAGGCTTTCCCAGTGGAAATGTTCCCTTAGAGTATGTAAGGCTTCCCCAAAAGAAAAATCCTCAGGAGGAGAAGCAGAGGGAATGCAGTCCTCTGCATCAGAATCTTCATAAGTAGATCAGAGCAAATCCAGATCATCAGAAGAATCTGGAACAGAATCCTGATTAGAAGATTCATAATCAACTTCAGTGCTAGGCCTCTTAGAAGGGGGGTGGGGGGGGTTGGCTACCCCTGATTAGAATTATTACATCTCCAGACATCCTTACCATTTGTTTTTAGGCATAAAGGCCTGAGCATGTGGCCTGGGTGTCTGTTTTTTAGGCATGGATCAAGATTTAGGCCTAAATAAAGAAGGAGGCATCTGTTTAATATGCAAGTCCGTAGGCCTGAATACACCCTCAGAAGCCGGTGCATGCACAGTGGCTCCAGACCCATCCAAGATAGAAACATCCACGGGTTCCATAGCTGAAGCATCTCGCAACATACCGGACTCCGAATGGGTCTCAGTAGAGGCCTGCGAATCAGAAGTACCGGGTTATCAGGTGCTGCGAAAGCCCCTCACTGAGTACCAGTGAACTGGCGACTGGCTTAGGAGAAGCATCATCAGCAGTTTTGGACCTCAGCGGCCCGTCTCTGTCTTTACCTTTGCGTTTTTTCTGAATTCTGGTAGTTGGATAGCGAACAGACAACATTTCTGGATAATTAAACAGAGAACTGAAATATTTAAAGGTGAAAATATATAGACGACAGATAGTGCGCCGATTAAATAAAGCACAAAACAGACAGCAAGTTACGTTGTGGTCAGGGCCTAGGCAAGGAATACAGTAAGAATTAAAATCTTTAGGAGGTATTTGCTTAGTAATGCAATTATTAACTTTTACTGACATCGGTAAGGAGCAAGAAAAAAAAAAAAAAAAAAAGTTTCCCCAACGGGGTACTTGGCTTTAGTTGAAGACTTCAGTTCTGAAACTTGAAAACGAAAATTTCAAGAGTTGGCCTACCGGCACTTGCGAACTGCTTCTGCTTCAGGCACCGCAAGGCAAGAACGATTGATGTAATGGCATTGGCTGCATGTTTTATACCCCTGATGACAAGGAAGAAGGAACAGCAACCGACACAGGACCCAAGACTTTGTTATCAGGCCGACTAATGGCTACCTGCAAGCAGATAATCCAAATGTAATGACTGCAACAGTGAAACACGAACATACTTGGTTTACTATACCGCAACAAAAGTTCTCACCACCAACGCTAGACTCTCCCTTGCTCAAGCCCTTCTCCTTCCCTCCCTCCTTTATGCTGCCCCTATACTTGCATTCAAACCACAACCCTTACCAAACTCCAACCAACCTACCATAAAATAGCAAGATTTGCCACAAACTCACCTTACAATGCACATCATTGCCTAGCTTCAAACTCACTGGCCTGAACTTCCCCAGCTCCTACTTCTATCTCAACTTCAAATGCTTCAGTTCATTCTTAATAAGCCTGCATCCTTGTCCTGCTCTCTCTTCGCTCATCTCTAAGTATACTCCACCACGAACACTCCGCACTTCCAGTCAAACTACTGCTCACATACCAACCCAAACAAAATAGGAAAACTCTTATACAAACACTTCACTGCACAAGCTTGGAACAAGCTCCCTATAGAGATATATGTTGCATCATCCACCCAGCCCACTTTAAAGAAAGACTCAAATCTTACCTACTTAACTCCAAACTCTGCCATTGTCAGGCATGAACTTAAGCACCCCACTATAATACCTTTCTTTCTCCCTCCCATCATAAGTACTCTATTATCTTAGGATACGCACTAATGTTTACTAATCAGAACAGTTGGCTAAAAGCTCTGCTCGTACGCATGTAAATAAAATTGATTTAAAAAAAATGTTTTTTTAAGTGCTTGCATTGCAATTTACTCCTTTTACTTACATTTTCTGTATAATTAAATTTTAGATGCTTAATTACATTTCTTTGTATAACCCTGTTCTTGTTAAAATTTAGAATTTTCTGTAATTTGTTCATGTATATGAGCTTTTCTCCTCGGGTCTCCACTGAAAATGGGCCTCCAGCCCAGTTGGACATATCCGGTTAACAAATGTCAAATAAATAAATAAAATAAACAAACAAAACGGTGCAAACTGGATCCAAACAAAGCGCAGGGAGGAGACGGAATAAGTAACAATGACCAGAGAACACTTCAGCTAGAACTTACATTACCATTATATCTATTATTCATTAGTTCATATAAATATGGGAAGATTCCTCAAGATTGGAGACATGCACTTATTAAACCAGTCTTTAAGGGAAAGGGGAGCAAGACAAACCCAGAATCAAACAGACCCTTAAGTCTACTTTCATGTTATGGATGGAGAAGGTAATACTGAATAAGTTTTTGGAAGTGAATAGGTTGGGACTTGAAACCATACACCAACATGCATATGTTGAAAATTGATCTAGTACGACCTGTAACATGATGTTCTATAACAATATAACAGCTATGAATGAAAAATTGTGCTGCAATTTATATAGATTTAACTTCAGCATTGGACAGGATCATACACAAAAACACTGATCAATAAATTATTACAACTAGGTATTTATGTACTGATGAGATGGACAGCTGCATGGCTTACATATAGGACATGGCAAGTATCGAACACAAACTGGACAAGTGAAATCCTTGGTTACAGTCATGGTGACCCACAGGGGGGTCTATATCATGAGATCAACAGGTGAAAATGTCGAACTCCAAGTTTCTCGAAAAGCCAAAACACCGCTTTCCAACAGAAAGAAAAATCGGTTGGCCTGTGACACCTGCCCTTTCCCCGACGGTAGTGTGGTCTCAGAGTTGGACTATTTAGTTAGGGGGTGGGGGGCGCAGCCCCCCCCCACTTAAATAAGTTTTAGTATGGCGTTGGTGTTTGGCCAACTGATTTCTTTCCGTTGGAAAGAAATCCGTGTTTTGGCCGTTCGGGAAACAGACATTTTGGTGTCGAGCAAGTGAGATTCGATATTTTCACCTGTCGATCTCATGATATAGACCCTCACAGTCCTCTGTCCTAGGCCCTTACTTGTTTAGATTGCATCTTTCAGACCTTACTTTTTCATTTGAGGTATTCTACAGTCTATATGCAGACGACCTGAAATGGGGTAAACTGATTACAAGTGTTACAGATAAGGCATGTCTGCAAAATAATTTAACTAAATTGACCATTTGGGCACGAGAGAATATGTTGATAAATACATCAAAAACTAAGCATACGAGATTTGGGAGACTAACTGAAAGGTGAATATTTAAATACAGCACACAGTAATTGAAACTGTAGACTCATTTAAGGACCTGGGTGTATGGGTAGATTCAGCTATGAGATTTTCTAACCATATCAACCAATTGGCTAATGATAATTATAGAAATATAGGTTGTATAAAAAAGATTTATAAAGTATAGGAAATCAAACATAATGAAGTCATTGTTTGTTAGTTACATTAGACCCAAATTTGAGTATGGAATAATATGGAAACGCTACAGGAAAACAAGCATGAATAAACTGGAAAGAGTACAGTGGAAATATACCAAGGGCACCCATGGATGTGAAATGTAAGTTATTATGAAAGACTAAAATATCTGAACTTGTACAGTGTCTCTTACAGATATTTAAGAGAAGATCTTATTCATGTATATAGGGCATTTAGGGACAACTACCACTGGGAACGTTTGGGGTTATCAAAAAGTACTAGAGAATCATCAGATAATCTATGTAGAAAATTCTATAGGAATGAGAAGTGTATTAATAGGTTCTCTGACAGAGTAGCTGATGCTTGAAACAGACTACCAAATTACATTAAAGCAAGTACTATTAAGAACAGCCTGGACATTTATTATGGGAACAAGTGTTATGGTATATTGGCAAGCTAGAAAGGCATTAATGTCCGTGCTTGAAACATGTGTATGCATGTAAGGATCCCAAACGTGAATGGCAGAATTTTACTCAAGTGCTGGTCAACACTTGAATGGCTTTAAAGCCTCCTCAAGGGGTCTTCCACTGTACACCTACGGAACAGTTTCCTCTGATAAGGCAGGAAACCTTGTTTGGGGACACTGTTTCCCATATGATGGAAGTGGGACTGTTCTCAGGCTTATGATATTCAGAAGAGGCATTGTGAGCTCCTCCTGATGAAGTCTCCCAAGCAAGCCTTCTGATGTTCCTCAATTTCTGGCCACCCTCCTGGATACCTTTTCAGCAGCTTCTGTAGCCCCAGATTCTCAGTGCCAGGCTCCTAAAAAAACACAACAGATTTTACAAAGTGCCAGATTATAAATTTATGTACAAATACCTTTCTGTTGTTTCTTCTGTGGTGTCTATTTCCTCTGACAAACCCTCTAAGCTGTTGCACTCTACCAAGTTGCTCCATAAACATAGGACAGTAGGGCCATGGAGAGGCTACACTGCCACCCCACAGTCTTTCACTGCCAATAACTACCACTCTCAATATGACCAGGTATGTTATAGCCCTTCTTTCTCAAAGTTTCTCAGGCGATTTCCGGCCCTCCTGATTCTGAGGGGAAGGCTTCAACCCTTTTCCTGTTGAAAGAGTCTACTGCCACTAAGTGCAGTTATGATGCAGTAAATGATTCTTGCAAAGCTGCTGTATTTGGTTCCATTATGAGGCATTACTCCTGGCTTCATCTTCAAGCTTTACCAGATATTAAGGCCAAATTATTGGATACTCTTTTGGGAAATAAATCTTTCTGGTACCGCTGCTAAACTTTTTAAATCTCTCCAGGATAAAGGCAACGCCTTGAATGAGTTTAAACATATGTTTGTTTCTCCTACTCAAAAGTTTCAGGAGACTTATTCTTCCAAACCTGCTTTTGTTCACAGTCTTGCCCTCCACTTAAAGGATAAAAAGGGTTGTAGACATTTACCTCCTGCGAAATCTACACAGACCTCCATTTCTCAAAACCCCCCTTTTAGGACATCAAAGATTCCATTTGAAAATTTGCTT